>NW_006290541.1:1994500-2000168 GCF_000327345.1 Myotis davidii
CCTCCAATGGGATTCTTGAGGACAAGGCTAGTATCTCATTTATATCTGCATCCTTATTTTAAAAAACTTAGTTCATGGGTTGTGCTCAAAAATCTCCCAGCCACTTCTGGATCTTCAGGTCATAAACTGCCCCAAGTAAAACTTGCCTGATAATCACACCTGGGCCCCACTTTCTCTGACTTTCCAAAGCGCTCGGTTCCGCAGCACTGATGTGCTCTGGAGTCAGCAGAGGAATATTCCATGGCCCCTGAGGATGGGAGAAGTTTTGTTTTGTGATGGAGAGAAAAGTAAGAAAAAGGTCTTTCAGGGCAAGTTCAGGTTGGTTAACGCCTCCCAATGCATGTCCAGGGTCCGCCTTGAGAGACAGGGTTACGTCTTTGGTGGAGATGGGAGGGGCACGGTGCTCATCAATACCAGACTGACCTTCCTGGGCATGTGGAGGGCCACAGCCCCCAGGCCCCTTGTGGTTACTGTTTTTAGGCTGGAAATCATGTATGTCAGTCACTTCTTGGCAAAAGGACTTTAGAGAGATGAAACATACCCCCCTCCTTTTCCAGCTGCAGCCAGTGAGGAGGCATCATGTTGGCACAGCTACAAGCTGGTGGGGCCTCCAACAGCCTGGATGACTGTGTGGAGTGGAGTGGCCTGTGGACCCAATGGAAATCGAGTATGATTGACAAATAAAGTTGTGTTGTGTTAAACTACTATGATTTGGGGCTATTTATTTCTGCAGCAAAATCTAGCCTATGCTGACGATAGAAGCATGGGGTTGTTTATATTGGCTCTTGTGCAATGAACTTGAAAGCCTGGAACCCTATACTGAGGCGTGTTTCACGCTGCAGCTAGAACAGCTTTAAAATGCCATGATAGCCCGTCATCACGCTCCATTAACAAGCTGCTAAAATTAGAACAGGCAGCTTCTGACAAAGGGGCAAGAAAGGGACTGGGGAGAGGGACCAAGTGAGTTCATAGATAGTTTTGATCTCTTTCCTGTTAGTAAGTTCATAGAGCCTAACGATTCTAACCAGATAATTGCTTTATGGCTAAGTGTCTGGGGAGTTGTTTATTTTTCCTTTCTGAATGGGGGAGGAGGGATGTCATTTTGCTAACTTATTTGCTAACAAATAAGTAGAGCATCTGGCTAATAATAAAGGTCCCAGAAAAAAAAAAGAAAAAAAGAACTGGATTGGACTCTTAGGCCTGGATCTAAGCTGGTTCCTCCACGTGGGAGTCCAAAGTGAGTCTGCATAGCCCAGAGAATCAGAAATAGGGAAGCCAGATTTGAGCCTCACCCCTCAGCTGTCATAGGACCACGAAAGGAAAGGAGAGCAGCTTGGTGTAGTGGGCCCGAGCTTGAGTTCAGAGCCAAATGACCTCAGCGCGAGTCGTAGCTCTCACAATCTATCTGTGTGACTTTAGCGAAGTGGCTTTAACTCTCTGAGCCAAGTTTCTCAAATGTAAAACAAGAAAAAACGTTAAAACAGACTTCCTCGGACTGTTGTGGGTGTTAAAGGAGAGGATGTGTTTGTGGCAGGTGGAAAACCAAGGCCATGCCTTGATCATGCAATCAATGTAACCCCTTTCTCTCTATATATTTCAATGTAGTCTCTGTTGCATACATCTTATACTTCCCAGTTCTGACTGACATGCTTACACTGATCTCATCCCAAAGGATATGATCTGGCTACTTCCAGAGCCAGACTGTCGTAAGAGGGGGCTCAGAGGCTGCCCCAGGGCCTCTGCCTGAATACATTTCATGCTGTGTTAGTTACCTATTGCTGCATAAACTAATTAGCTTAAAACCAACCAAACAAACAGTGATTATCTCATGGTTTCTGTGGGTCAGGTATCTGCATGCAGCTTAGCTGGGTGCTTCTGGCTCAGGGTCTCCTACGAAGCTGCAATCAAGGTGCCAGCTGGGCAGCAGAAACCTCTGTCCCATTCTACTCACGTGGCTGTTGGTTGACAGCCTCAAGTCCTTGGGCTGTTGGCCAGAGATAGTTCTTTGTCACACAGACCTCTCCACAGGGCAGCCCACACCATGGCAGCTGGCTCCTGTGAGAGCAAGTGAGAGAATGAGCAAGAGAGAGAGAGAGAGAGAGAGAGAGCATTGAGAGAGAGAGAGAGAACCCAAGACAGAAGCAATAGTCTTTTTGTAACCTGACCTCGGAAGTGGTATCTCATTGCGTCTTCCATATTCTACTCATGAGAAGCGAGTCAATATTCTGCCCCTTACTCAAGGGGAGGGGTTCACACAAGCGCATGAACTTTAGGAGGAAAGAATTATTGGGGATCATTTTAGGAGTTGCTTTCCTCTAACCTTCACCTGGAGAACAATGTTCGGGTTTCTGCTCTCTGGTCCCCAAACCTGTTCTTTTTCTCTTGGTGTTGTTCCCCTGGGACTTGACCTGAGGAAGTGATGGGTAGAGACACAATATCTTAAAGTCTTCCTTGTTCCCCTCAACCCTACCAATCTCCAACCCCAGGAAGGCAGACAAACTCACTCTGATTGATTATAAATTCTCCCAAATCTATTATTTATGGCATCGTTTCTATGCCTTGAGTCTTGTAGGGCCTGGACTTCTGATGCTCAAAACCGAGGATTTTGAAACTCAGAAAATGATTCTCTCAACCTCTTGTTTCTGTCACAAGTTTCCAAAGCTTGTCTTGAAACTCAGAAGCAGAGAACTGATTCTTTTTAAAAAAAAATATATTTTATTGATTTTTTACAGAGAGAAGGGAGAGAGATAGAGAGTTAGAAACATCGATGAGAGAGAAACATCGATCAGCTGCCTCCTGCACATCCCCCACTGGGGAAGTGCCTGCAACCCAGGTACATGCCCTTGACTGGAATCGAACCTGGGACCCTTCAGTCTGCAGGCCGACGCTCTATCCACTGAGCCAAACCGGTTTCGGCAGAGAACTGATTCTTTTCCTCTTTCTGAATTTCTTGTATAACCTTTATTTTTTTCTAAAGCAGTGAACACAGAAAACCCCAGCACCCTGGGCTGGAGGAAGGGCTAGCAGGAATTTGGTTAGAAGCCTATCTGCTAATACATGAAAATATCATTTTGCTAAACACATAAAGCATTCAGCACATTGTCATGTGCTCAATGCATATTAATTTTTTTAATCCTCTGTCATCTTTGTTGGAAGTCAGGCAGATTCTGGAGATGAGCAGTTAGCGAGATCAAGGGTATGAGTGAAAGTGTACGGTCTAACCAGTAACTAGACACTGGGCTGGTGGGGTTTCATTGGCTGCTGGCAGCACAATGGGCTAGCCTGGTGACACTGAGCCCATCTTTCTGCTCATGGTGGTGATCAACCTGGGACACACCCTTCATGGATGTTTCTCCTTCCCTGTTTCACCATTCTCTGCCCCCATTTTTGCCCCCTGGGGGTCATTTCCCCAGACAAACTACCCACATAAAAACTCTTCCCTGGGTTAATTTGGAACCCTGGCTAAGGCAGCCTCCTTCCATGGACCAGGTCCTATATGAAGCATTTTAAGCATGTGTTTTACTCCATTCAGGCCACTCTAACAAAAACCTCACAGGCTGGTGACTTCTACACAACAGAAATTTATATCTCACAGTGTTGGAGGCTGAGAAGTCCAACATGAAGGTGCTGGCAGAGTTGGTGTGTGGTGAGAACTCACTTTCTGGTTCATAGACGGACTGTCTTCTCACTGTCCTCACACAGCCGAAGGGCAGAGAGAGCTGTCTTGAGCCTTTTTATAAGAACACTAAACCATTCATGAGGTTCCACTCTCGTGTCCTATCCCCCTCTCCCGCAAAGGTTCCACCTCCTAATACCATCCCACTGGGGATTCAGTTTTGATGCATGAATTGGGGGGGAGGGTACAGACATTCACTCCATAATAATAACTCATTCAATCCTCGTAACACCTGATGCAGTTGGAGCCATTATCTCCATTCTACAGATGTGGAGGCAGAAGCTCAGAGTTTAAAGTACTTAGCCAAGGTCACACTGCTTGGAAACATCAGGGTTGGGTTTGAACCTGGGTCAGTGCAGGGGTGGGCAAACTTTTTGACTCGAGGGCCACAATGGGTTCTTAAACTGGACCGGAGGGCTGGAACAAAAGCAAGGATGGAGTGTTTGTGTGAACTAATATAAATTCAAAGTAAACATCATTACATAAAAGGGTACGGTCTTTTTTTCCAATTGTTTTATTCATTTCAAACGGGCCAGATCCAGCCCACGGGCCGTAGTTTGCCTACGGGTGCCATGGGCATCATTCCAAGTCTGCTCTCCTGCATGTTCCCAGTGGAGCCCAGTGGGTTCCAGTTTGTGCTGTGGGTGTGTCCTTCTCTGAGTATAGAGGGCCCTTTCAGTAAGGGTGTTACAGGTGAGCATTGCCTTTGTCCTACTCTTATGGCCTGCGCTAGCCTGCCCTCTGGGATTGATGTGCTAACATTACAGATTCAGGACTACGGACAAGGGCATTGAGGCTCCCACCTTTCTGAATTGTAAGTACTTTTGGAACTCACTTGAGATTCCTTGGCAGCTGAGAAAGAGGAAAATGGGCTTGACTTGTTCTCTCTTTTTGCTTTTCTTAAAGAGACTCCAAAGGCATTTTGGGGCAAGCCCAAGGCCCCTGGACCAGTCAGTGTCAGTCTGGAGACAGGGCTGCTGATGTCTGCTGAGTCTGGCTTTGTTTTGCTTTTGCAAAGACCAAGTGAGCACTGTTTTGAAAAGCCTTCCTTGTTCTTCTGCAGTGTTGACTTCTGGGCCTCTAGGATTTAGTCATTGGCTCTGCCTATGAATGCAATTGAAAAGATGCCAGGAAACCTCCGGCCTCCCAAATATTTCCCCCTTGTGGCCAGCACGGACAGGAATTCCATCTTCTTTGAAACTAGAAACCACCACGTATAGAACATCATTCTGGTTAGTTGCTGTGTGTCTTATTTTAGCCTCATATTAGCCTCATATTTCCATTACACAGATGAGAACACTGAGGCCAGAGGGGACACTTGGCTTGCCTGAAACCAGTAAGTGGAGGAGTCGGCATTTGAACCTAGAACTTTAGCTTTCAGAGACTAGACCAGGGGTGGGCAAACTTTTTGACTCGAGGGCCACAATGGGTTCTTAAACTGGACCGGAGGGCCGGAACAAAAGCATGGATGGAGTGTTTGTGTGAACTAATATAAATTCAAAGTAAACATCATTACATAAAAGGGTATGGTCTTTTTTTTAAAATAGTTTTATTCATTTCAAACGGCCGGATCCGGCCCGTGGGCCGTAGTTTGCCCACGGCTGGACTAGACTTATTCCATCTCACCAGGCAGCTTCTACCGTTAGTGATTCCTTCCTTTGGATTAAGCCTGTTTTCTCCCCAGGGATTATGAAGAGGATTTGATTAGTGACTCTCTCAAAATTCTCTGATTGGGGGATGAGAGCCCCCAAACCAAGGCAAATGGCTGGATCAACAATCACACCAGAGGCAGGCTCAGTCAGGCTTTGTTGGGTGCCTGGGTCCTGCTGATCAAGCTGCATCGCGCTGTGTAAAAAAGAAAAAGTTCTTACCATTTGCAACAGCATGGATGGAACTGGAGAGCATTATGCTAAGTGAAACAAGCTAGTCAGGGAAAGACAAATATCACATGATCTCACTCATTTATGGAATATAACGAACAACATAAACTGA
>NW_006290541.1:2000249-2002594 GCF_000327345.1 Myotis davidii
GCAAAGGCCTTTCAAGGAAGGGATGATGCATTGCAGAAAGCTGATCGGAGACCTGGGAGGGGTGAGGAGTGCTTGTGTCCCGGCTTTGTAGGGTCTGCAGAGACCTCGGTACTCAGAGTGTGGTCTGCAGAACAGCATCTATATTAGCAAGATCTTGTTAGAAATGCAGAATCTCCTCCTGAGCCCAGATCTGCTGCTTCAGAATCTGCACTTGAACCAGGTCCCTGGATGACTTGAATGCACAATAATGTTTGAGAGGCGCTGAGCAGGGAGACTGAGCTTGTAGCTCTGACCACGCTTCAGTCTGATGCTCTCCGTGCTCCAAGGATCTCTTGTACGTTGCTGAACGGTCTAGCATGGGGTCTATCAATGAGGTTTGTGACACAGATGAAGAGTAATGTGCCCCCCTTCATCTGTGCCCCATTGTTTCAACCGCATGGCCATTTTTAATGCACACATCAATGTGAGGATTTTCGCAACATTAATTTTCGGCGACAAAGTGTCTCATGGAGCAAATTCTATTAAGTCATTTTAATCCAGCATTTAATTTGCAACACAGCTCAACATTGCCATTAAAATGTTTATTCATAGTAGAATTATTTTCACGAGATTGATAATTTTCTGTTTAAATTGTACAATGAACATTTGATTCATCAGTATTTTTCCTTCTACCAGCTTTCTGCTGATTATAACGTCTATTTTGAGGTTTTTGTTGGCTTTCTTGTCTGTATATTTTTGGCCATTCTTTCTGTCAAGTTCAAGTCTGCTGGGTAGAGGTTTGCAGATATAAATTTTGTCAACAAAACTATTCTTCTGTCCACTTTCAGCCCATTACAAGTTCTAGTGTTTGTCCCTGTTGCCCTGTTAATTTGCTTACTGCAGATTATTCTCTACCAGTCATCTAACGTAGAAATAATCAGCAAAATTCAGGTGAGGGTAGGACATCCCCTCCCCCCCCCTTATTTTCTTTTTGTTTTTGGCTGCCTTATCTCCAGGACCCGGAATATAGCAGGCGTTCCATAAATATTTATAGGCAGAATGAATAATATTCACTAACAATTGAATAAAAGATTAATGGCTTATCTTGTTTGATAAGAAGACTGTGAGAAATTAAAAAAAAGAGAGAGGTGGAGGTAGGTTGGAAAGTGGAGGAGAAGAGAGATGGAGAGAGTATACACCCACATGTGCTCCCACATAGACACAGTCACATATACGTAGGCACAAACACACATATGTATGGACTCAGGCATACATTTGCACACAGAGACATGTGCAAATACATACACAAGTCAGACATATTCAGGTATGTACAAACATGTGTGGGCACAGAGACATGCACATGTTTATATATAGTCACACATATATGTACATAAGACATACACAAATGCATACAAATATATACGAACACTTATACAGATATGTGTATACATAGATACACATGCATTCACGTACCTATACACACATAGTCACACACATGGTCTCCTGGCATACTGACTGTTAAACTCTTTAATGCAGGGACAGTGAAATGTCTCTGGTGCAAGAACAACGAGTTAAAGACTGCAGGGTCAACACGGTGTGCTTAATACACTCCTCTTTGGGGTGTCAGTGTCTCCATGTAGAGATAAAAAACATTTCCTTTCTTCCCTTCTAGGTTCTTTGTCTGGTCTAATAATTAAACTGACACAAGACAGATTAACAGGAGAAAAACAATTTTCATACATATGTACGGGGAGCCCGTGTGTATGAGACTCCCAAGCAGTCAGGCAGGTGAGGCTTGCATACCATCTGCGCTAAGGAGAAGGGGTAGAGTCGGAGGTTTCAGAGGGCAGGAAGACAAGGTGGGAACAACACATGTTTCATAAACACATGTTTGTCATGTCCTGTAGGCTAGTCTTTCTGACATAAAATGCTATCTCTGATGATAGCTCTCTTCCCGGGACAGGCCCACATATAAATTCTTTCAGGCAGAAAGCTGTTCCTGAGTCTGCTGGGTCTTAACTGCCTTCGGTTCACAGCCCATGTGCCACAGCGGCACATTTCAGGGTGGTGTGTGCTGCTTACACACACCACCTTACAACTGGCACTTCATTAAATGCACATTGGGGTGAGTTGAATCCTGGAAAACCAATGGTTGCCTTTGTGTGAATTTATTAAAAAAAAAGTCAGAGTCGGTCCTCTCTCTGGGTCAGACCCTGTGAAAATCACAGATTATTGGAAACCAAGAGTGCTTGGCCCTTCTTTTCAAAAGCTCCCAGGCTGATGGAGGAGGTGGATGTAGAAGTTGAGCAATTAAAATGCAGATAATTAAGGGATCCTGTCCTATACTTGCTTTAGGGTTAGTTTGC
>NW_006290541.1:2002628-2014714 GCF_000327345.1 Myotis davidii
TTCGGAGCCATTAGACATTTCTGCTGGATTCCTTCTGGTGTGTTTGTTAACTAATTATAAAATAATTATAATGAACAATTCAGGGGAGGGAAGTTGCAAGGCAGAGGAGGGCTGAAATTGAGGTTGGAAGATGTTCAGTTAGAGACCGGATTCACGCATTTGACCCACATAAGCAGAGGCAAGCAGTTTTGCTCCCCTGGACCTCAGCATGCCAATCTATAAACCAGGCAATAAAAGCATTTGCTCCACAGGTTGGCTGTGAAGGCTAAATGAGAAAGTGGGCCTAAAAGCTCTGTGGAAATCCAACACCACTAAGAAGCTGGTGCTTTTATTATTTAGATGAGGTTGCAACGATTCCGGTTGATTCTTTTGTGAGTCAGTGTTTACTGCAATAACAACATGTAACAAACATGCCCAACGCCTTGGTGGGCTAACATCTTGAACAGGCACCTTCTACTCTTGAGTCAGTAGGTTGTTTGGGGTTGAGCGAATTAAGGCTGAATTCACCTGGGCCTGCCTCCGGGCTGGGGGGCAGCATCCAGGTCTTCTCTGTGTATCTTTGTTCTCCTTGAGCAGTGGCTTCCTGCAATTTTAATCTCATGCTGCTGGCAGAAGTGTAAATGGACAAGTCAGCCACACAAACAATTGTAAAGCCTGGCAGCCCATCAACCATAGCTGGTCACATGGCCAAGCCCAACTTTAATGGGCTGGAGAACATACTCCTCCTCCCTCAGCTGGAGATACTACAGAGTCACATGACCAAGGGAGGGAGGAAGGAACTGGAAACATTGATCTACTGCAGCCCTTGAGGCAGGACTAGTGATGGCTGGATGCCCCAGGTAGGCAGACTGGGTCCCAATTCATGCCACTTCCCTTCCTCTTCTGGCCATGAGACTGGGTAAGTCAGCCTCGGCTTCATCCCCTAGGATTTCAGTCAGGATTGCCTTATTTATTACAATAGCCTTGTAACTGGTGCCCTTGCTTTAACCATGCACCTTCTACAATCTCTTCTCTACACATCAGCCAGAGTCAGTGTTTAATTTTAAAATCATCTCTAAAGCCAGAAACAGATTAGTGGTGGCAGGGGCTGGATGGGTGTGAGGAAATGAGGAGCGACTGCTCATAAGTATGAAGTTTCCTTTTAGGATGATAAAAATGCTCTAAAACCAATTGTGCTGATGGTCCAACAACTCTGTGAATACACATTCTCTCTACCTGGAATTTTCTCCCCACCTTAGGTCTTTGATGAAATATGATGAGCTTTTCCTGACCCCCCTATTTAAACTTGCACTCCTCACTCCCAATTTCTCTCTCCTGCTCTATTTTCTCCAAAATATAAACTATGTCAGACTGTTATTTGTAACAATCTGACATACTTTATATTTTGGTTATGCTCTTCCTTTATTACCTGCTCGCTCCTCTTCCTCCCCCCCATCCTTCCTGCAATACACTGGAAGCATGCAAACTTCAGGGATGTGGGAATATTTATTTATTTTGATTTTGCCTGCACCCCAGCTGGGCCCTGGCATGCAGCAGGCCCCCCAAGAATATTTGACGAATGCACGTCAAATATTTGAGGATATAATACTCAAGTGCTCATGGCCTGGCATGTGCGAGGGGATGATCAATGTTTGCTTTCTTGAAATCTTGATTTATTTCAAATCAACTACTTAATTGTCAAATTGTCTGTCTGAGTGACTCCGACTTTGAGTCAGATATTTTCCCCAGGGAGTTCTTGCTTGCACACTCATGTGGAATAGATTCCCACAGTGTCTGTGGGTACCACATTTCAGGGCCAGGCGCTTTCCTGCTGGGCAAAGAGCCGTGACATTTATAAATCTCTGGGCTCTTAATCCCCTGCTGATCCTCGGAGGGGAGACACGGTTTGTGGATAAACGCATCTCCTCACTTGGAACAAAGGAATGAAGAGATTTCCAGGCATTGCCCGGAGGCCGTGATGCCACCTCTATTAGAAGGAGGAGGAGGCTGAGACTGCCATGGGAACTGATTTGCGGCATGTCACACTCTGCCCTCCACGGGGAGGGTGGAAACACCACTGAACACACGTCTCCGGGGCCTGGTCCTCACCCTGCACTCCTGAGTTTTTGAACAGATTGGTTTGTTTTGAGGCCTTTTCCTTACACTGAGCTAAAGTTTGTAAATCCTTTGTGTAAATCTTGCATGCGCCTCACTACCAACTGCTCGGCCATCCATGCCAGCTCTTAAAGAGAACGTTCTGTTAGAACAGTTCACACAGAATGAGGCCCAGAGCCCCCGTGATCAGACCAGTGCGGGACTTCAGAGGGTCAAGAGAATCAATCCAGGCCCCTTTATAACCAGTCACCACTTAATGAGGACCACGTAGCTGTGATGGGCCTGACGGGGGGGCGTGGGTGCTCCTGCAAGATGGACACAGTACTCTTAAGATCCCCCCAAGCCCATAGCAGATTCAGGAACCATGAGAATAAGAATGCGGACCCCAAGTGGTGGCTGTAGGAGTCAGTGCTGGGAAATCCATCATTTATGAGCAGACCCGGAGGCCTGTGTCTTTGTCCTTTGGCGATTACATTTGGCAACACATTAAACAGCCTGGGAAGCGGCAAAGGGCAGCTCAAGCTGAGCCGTGGAAAATGCATCTGCCTGCTAGCGGCTGGCTTGTATTAAAGAACAGATCACTTAAAATGGGATGTGGGAGCCACATTTGCATGGACCACAGCCTTCAGGCAGATAGTATTGTTTGCCTGAAACTGTCCGCCAGCAGTTCTTGGCAGGAAGGGAGCTCATTTACCTTTAGATCAATTCAGCAAAACTTACTGAGCGCTGGCGATGGGGGAGGGGTGCAGAATTTAAGGATTTCTTGCTCTCCAGAAATTCACAGGCCATGACAAGGCAAATACTTCCCTACAAAACACTTGCAAATACCAATTATGTAGAAATCAGAAAGCTGACTTACATGTTATAGGACTATGTACTTATGTGTGTGTGCACATGTATACATGTGTTAGTATGTGTAGAGGGCACTTCCTAAAGAATTTATAAATGTGGCAACAGATTTAATTGCTCCTTGCGTTTTTGTTTTTTTCCTTTGCTTTTTTGAGTACTATCGAATATACTCATTTAAGTGTAATGTTCCATAGTTATTAGTCTATTTACAGAGTTAATACCTTATCTATACTAATAATAGGGTAATATGCTAATTAGACCAGATAGATGCCTTCTGGACATCATTCCAGACATCCTTCCTGACAAAACTGGGGTTGTGGCCTACCTGCAAACCCTGGGTGGCCCCAAGCCCAGGCCGACCCTGCCCCCCATTGTGGACCCTCATCCTGATCAGGAGCAGGGCCAGCCTGCAAACCCTGCAGCCCCTTGCCCCGGCCAGCCCCATCCCCGAGCTGAGACCCCCCCACCCCAATCCAGGGCCCCCTTCAGGACAGGCCAGCTGGCTCCCACCCATGCACCAGGCCTCTATCCTATATAATAAAAGGGTAATATGCAAATTGACCCTAATGGCAGAACGACTGCTGGATCAGTCACTCTGAGGTGCACTGACTACCTCTTGGTTCCTTTCCCTGGCCGGCAGGCTCTGGTCACCTGATGGCCACCCGTAGCAGGGGCAGGGCCAGCATGTGGGTGGGAACAGCGACCTCTTGGTCTCTTCTCCCAGGCATCAGGCAAGGATCACCCAATGGCAAATGGGGAACTGGGGGTGGGTGATGGTGGGGGGTGGGACCAGCTATGGGCAGCTGGGGAAGATGGCCCTGATCATAGGCCAGGCCTAGGGACCATACCTGTGCACGAATTTCATGTGCCAGTTCTCTAGTTTCAAATAATCCCCACCACCCCTGAAAGAAACCCCAGACCCCTTTGCCATCACTCTATATTCCTCCCCCCCAGCCTGAGGCAACCACTCATCTATTTTCCGTCTATAACTTTTTCTTTTCTGGACATTTCATATAATGAAATCACACAATACTGTTCGTGGCCTTTTGTGTCTGTGTTTTTTCACTTAACATAATGGTTTTGCAGTTCATCCATTAGATACACTCAGAAGCAGTATTTCTAGCATCAGTATATACTTTAATTTTGTCCTTTCAATTGAATTAACTGGCCTCAATCTCTCAAAGGTAAAGACTTCCCATTTGTGGCTTGCTGCTCATTTCAATCTCAGTTGAGATTCGATCCTTTTTATATCATTAATATGAGTGCTTCCACTTTTCTGTTTTCAGTCACTTTTCATAAAGTAATACGAGTGAAATGTAATGCAATAGCTAAACACTCTTCTCAACGGAGATAGCGATGGTGCGGAGCTGCTGGTTGGTCAGCAGAGCTGCCCTAAAGTGATGACTTGTCAAATGACATGTGAAGTACAGCTTGTTCAAAACTTGAGTGTGTGGATGCTGGAGACTCGGGGAATGTCCTTGTCCTCATCATTATCACCATCCCAATGACAGCAATGACCTATCCCTGACACACGCTGTGTGTCGGGCACTGTGCTATGCAGTTCACATACGTTTCCTCATTTAATCCTCACAACCACCATTACTTTTATTATTATTCCCATTTTGCAAGTGGAGAAAACGATGCTTGGTAAAATGAAGGAAGCATGCCCAAGTTCCCATGGTGAGGAAGGGCTGGAACCAGCACTGAACACAGGGCTCTCCCTGGAATCCACAGCCTGCTCTGTCCACTACATTCCATGTGGATGCAACGAAAGAAGGTGAGCCAGGTGTTGGGTGCAGAAGCAGCTCTCTGGGCAGTGAGAAGAGGGGGCAGAATTAAGAAAGGAGTTGATTTGGAATTTGGGTTTTGAGGGAAAACTAGTGTCTTAGGGTTCTCCAGAGAAACAGAATCATATATATACTAGTAGAATGTATGATATATAATTATGTTATGTTATGTAAGTATATGATATTATAATACATAAATGATGTTTATCAAGAAAATTTATGATGAAGAATTGGCTCACATGATTATGGGGGCTGAAAATCCCATGATCTGCCATATGTAAGCTGGAGGCCCAGGAAAGCTGGTGGTATAATTCTGTCCAAGTTCAAAGGCCTAAGAACCAGGAGAGCTGATGGTATAAGTCGCAATCTGAGGGCAGGAGAAGATGAGATGAGATGTCTCAGCTTCAACAGTAGGGCAGGGTGAAAGGGGCAAATTCCTACTTTCTCTGTCCTTTGTTCTTATCCAGGACGCCCCAGTGGGTTAGATGAGGCCCACCCACATTGCTGAGGACAATCTACTTCACTGAGTGGCCGATTCAAATGCTTGTCTCATGCAGAAACACCCTCACAGATACACTGAATTATGTTTAATCTAGACACCCTGTGTCCAATCAAGGCGACACAAAATGAACCATCACAACTAGGAATCAATGAGTGGGCAGATAAGGGATGGAGAGACATGTTAAGTAGATCAAACAGCCTAAGCGAAGATGTGAGCCAGCAAAGTGTGAGTTTGGCTTAAGGGTAGATCAGGGTTGCTGGAGGATAAATGGGGGAGGAGCCTGGGAAATGAAACTGGGAGAGGCTGGAGCAAGTCAAGAATGTGATCAGATCCAGCTGTGGAGCTTGCCTTTACCATGAGGCCAATAGGGAGCTTTTGAAGAATTTGGAGTGCAGGTGTGACGTGAACCAATCTGAATTTTACAAAGATGACAGTGGGGATAATGGTGCCTTGGACCCAGGCTGCTACTCCAAGTACAGATTCGGGTCTTAGAAAAACCTCCCGCGCTCTGACCATGGTCTCCTTTCCTGGCCTCTGCAGACAGCCATCACCTAGCTCTTAGAGGTGTTGTGAGGATTAGACGAGTTAATATTTGTAGAGCATTTAGAATAGTGTCTTGAACATAATGAGGCTAGAAGTGTTTATTTGATAAAAATAGAATAGGTTTTGAACCACAGCTGGGTCATGTTAATGGAGAGTGAGTCAAATACCCTGTTGAGTGACCTTGGACAATTGCTCATTCTCTCTGAGTCTCCGTGTCATCACCTCTGACACAAGGAGGCTGGACAGGGTCATCTCCAAGATTTCTTTGCATCGCTCAGCTCAGCATTCTTTCTCCCACCATCCAGTGTGAGAGAGGTTTGTTTATACACCGTGGAAGCAGGTGATGAAGCAGAGGTGAAGAGGTATCACCCATTTGCTAGGAGACAGGGATTCTAGCCAGGTCAAGATGAGTGGTTCTTGGTCCCTTTTGCCCTTGAGAAACATCTGGGGGGTGGGGGCTTCAAAGACATTGATGCCTTATCCCAGAATCATTGGCACAGGAACTATGGGTGTAGGGTTCAGGGTCAGGACTTGGAAAAATCTCACCAGATGATTCTCACAGCAGTGGAGTTGGATACCATTGGCTTGTATTAAAATTCGAGCCTGGCCAAGCTTGTTATCTTTCTGCTAAAGATTTATGAGGATGGATGATGCTGGTTTCCAGCGATACGACGGGAACTGCCCCAGAGCTGAGTTTTCCCCTAAATGATGGCCACACACAGGATCACATTCGCTCATTTTACCTTCTCGAGAAGTTCAAACAGTAGGCGCTCTTTTACGAAGGAGGCTGCAGGAATGGGCATACGCGTTTCAAGGTCCAGAGGTTATGAGGTGGCGACCAGGTCCACCTGACCCTAAAGCTACTGAGCTTCCTGTCACCTCTCACCATCTTACAGTAGGAAGCAAAGCGAGTTCCTTGGGAGGATTACACCCTTGACTTCCAGGCAGCTAGGTTGTATTGGATGTTTGCTTCTGTATCTGCTGATTAAAAAAAAATAGTTTTATTGATTTCAGAGAGGCAGGATCACATTCGCTCATTTTACCTTCTCGAGAAGTTCAAACAGTAGGCGCTCTTTTACGAAGGAGGCTGCAGGAATGGGCATACGCGTTTCAAGGTCCAGAGGTTATGAGGTGGCGACCAGGTCCACCTGACCCTAAAGCTACTGAGCTTACTGTCACCTCTCGCCATCTTACAGTAGGAAGCAGAGTGAGTTCCTTGGGGGGATTACACCTTTGACTTCCAGGCAGCTAGGTTGTATTGGGTGTTTGCTTCTGTATCTACTGATTAAAAAAAAAAGTTTTATTGATTTCAGAGAGGAAAGGAGAGGGGGAGAGAGATAGAAACATCAATAATGAGAGAAAATCATTGATCAGCTGCCTCCTGCACTCCAACCCCTACTGGTGATCAAGCCTGAAATCCTGGCATATGTCCTGACTGGAAATTGAACCACGACCTCCTGGTTCATAGGTCAACACTCAACCACTAAGCCACATGGGCCAGGCTGTACCTGCTGATTAATCAGGGGTTGAGGAGTAGGTTGTTCCTAGTTTGGGTTCATTTAATCCCTAGGCCAGCATGGTCCCTGGACCACCAGCTCAGTTTCACCTGGGAATTTGTTAGATAGGCAATGGGAGCCACCCAAGACTTACTCAGAAACTCTGGGAGAGTGGTCCTACGATCTGTATGTTAACAAGCTCCCCCCTCCCTGGGATACTAATATTTGCTGAAGTTTGAGGACTGCTGCCATAGACCAGAGCTTTATACCCTGTCTACTAACTGCCATCACCCAGGGAACTTTAAAACCTTTCTTATGCCCAGGCCAACTTGGACCTCTGAGATGTAGTGGGGCCTGGGCATTGGCATTAAAAGAAACTTCCCAGCTGATTTTAATGTGCAAGGAGAGATGTTCAATTAAGCAAATCAACAATGACAACAACCACAATGCCTCCAGTTATATTTGTATTTCAGACAAACAATGTTTATTGTTTTAGTATATCTCATGTACTATTTGGAACATATTAGTGATACAATTTTCTATCTTTCAAACCTATGATTCAAATCAATGCTGAGAAGCATTGCACTAATATATGAAGATACTGCCACCTCAGGGAGACTGAGATACAACATAAAAATAGGAAAGCGCATGCATCTCACAGGTTCATGAGTTTTTTCTCATAAACACTTATGTAACCACCTCCCAGATGACGTGCTGCTCAAAGTGTGGTCCGTGGGCCAGCAGCACAAGAATCAGTCGGGAGCCGGGTGGAGGTGCAGCATCTCAGGCTTCACCCCGAACCCACTGATCTAGAATAAGCCTTTCAACAAATTCCCCCGGTGACTTATGTGAACATTAATTTTGAGAGGCTCTGAGCGACTCTCTTTAGAAGTGCACTGTCCAAGACGGTAGCTAAGAGCCACGTGTCACTATTTAAATGAAGATGGTTGAAATGAACTACATTTTAAAAGTTACCTTCTCTGTCCCACGAGCCGCATTTTAAGTCCTCGATAACCACATGTGACCAGTGGCTACCACCTTGCACAGCGCAGGTGCAGGAAGTCCTATTGGGTGGCACAGTGCTGGGAGGCACCAACAGGTGGGCACTGGGGCCTTGTCCAAAGACGAGAGTAAAGATGGTTATGGGTCAGAGAGGCAAAAAAAAGCAGCTGCTCGGCAGAAATGCCTGCGTCATTCTGAAAAAGGTGGAGAACAAGCCCAACACCTCTTTCGGGGTTGGCCACGTTCCCAGTCGAGCGCGTCACCGAGGCGCTGGCAGAAAAGCTGTGCACTGCAGAGCATAAGCGCATATGACATCCACATTATTACCAGATAAATTCATTAGGACGGACTCAAGCACAGTGAATACCAAATGGAACGGCAGCAGCAGGACCATAAATTAAAGTGTTACCCGAACAGCGCTCACCCCGAGGGGACGCGTTCCTCTGGCTCCCTTTGCCTGTCTGCAGGTGGCATGGGGGCAGGGAACTCAGCTGAGGGCTGGCCACCAAGATGTCAGAGTGCCTTGTTAGGAGGGGTCACTGCAACATAGCACCTGGCGGGGCTTGAAGACCTTTGGAAACACAAAGGCCAGGGACATTTGAATCCCAGCCTCTGGGTCTGCACCAAGAAGGCCGGGATGGTCAAGGACAATGATCACCCCTTGCATTTGCACAGAGTTTATTGTTGCAAATGCTCTGTGCATACATTTCTCTCATCTGATTGCCAGCTACCTAGAGGGTTGTAGTGACAGCGAAAGCAGAGACAAACCCTGAGAACTGAAAGTGCTTGGGGAAAATTCCTTCTGTCCTTCAGTTTCTCTTCTGGATGAATCGCTTAGCAGCTGTGAGGTCTCGGGCAAAGTGCTAGCCTCTCTGAGCCTCAGTTTCCTTATCTGTAAATTTCTTACTTCAGAGGGTTGCTGGGGTGGAGATGCTATGCGCTGGTCCCCAATAGGGCACTCTGCAAGCGGTAACTGAATATCTTTAGCCTCCGTACATTTTACGAGAATCTACTAATGTACTGGGCGTGGGGAGTAATGCCAAGATGGGTAAGACATGGTTCTTGTCAGGTGCAGAAAGCAAAAATGCATCATCGATCACAGTACTCGGTGATCAGGACACAGATAGAGGTGTTTACCGAGCGCTGTGGGACCACGGAAGTGCTCCCTGGTCCTGGAAAAGCTTTATGGAAGGTATCATTTAAGCTGGACTCTGAGTGAAGAGTTGGAGCTCCGTAGGAAGGCATTGCAGAGAGAGTTGAGTTAGCATTTGAGAGTGTACAGAGGTAAGAAGAGGCAGGCTGTCTGCATTCAGAAAATTGTAGGAGGTCTGATGGCTCAGGAACAGGGCATCATATGGGGAGGACTGGGAGGGAGGCCAGAGAAGAAGGCAAGGACTGTGGCTCAGGGTAAGACTCTGTATCAGGCTAACACGTGTGTCTTATTGATGGAGGACTATATTAATTCTATTAATGCATAACAATTAACCAAAACGTAGTAGTTTAAAATGTCAATAAACCTTTATAATCTCAGTTTCTGAGTGTCAGGAATTTGGGAGAGACTCAGCTGGGTGGTTCTGGCTCAGGGTTTCTCATGAGGCCATAGTCGAGATGCCAGCTGGGGCTGCCGTCATCTGAAGGCTCAACTGGGCTGGAGGATCCACTTCCATGATGGCGCCCTCACATGGCTGGCAGGATGGCACGGACTACCAGCCTTTGTTGTGGGAGAAGGATTGTCATTTATTGGGAGGTTATGCTCTTTCTGAATAATACTTAAAACAACAACAACCCACGGTTCCCAAACCTTAGAGTCATCCTTTACTTCTCTCTTTTTTTTCATGTTCCATATTTTGTCTGTCAGTTCTAACTTCAAAGTATATTCAGAATTTGGCTACTTCTCACCACCTCTTGGGCCACCCCCCTGGTCTAGCCCACTGTCTCACATCTGGATTGCTGCGTCCCTCGCCTCCCTTCTTTCTATTCTCTACGAGTTGCCAGAGGGACCACATGACAACATAAGCAGATCAGGCCTCTCCTATGCGCAACCTCTCCCAGTGGCTTCTAACTCAGAGTAAACCACAAATGTTTATAATGGTTCAGCACACCCTCTGTTGTTTTCTCCTCTGTCTCCTCCCTCATCCTCTCTGATGTGCTGCTCCTCACACTCTCCTGGTCCCTTCCCTTTTCAGCATCTTTGCTGGGCCCCTTGCTTGACATGTTCTTCCCCAGATAGGTGCATGGCCCCCTCTCCCACCACCTCAGTGAAGCCTTCTCTGGTCACACTAGCTAAATCCTCTCCCCTGTGCTGTGCTCATGGCTGCAAGCCCCAGCTTCGGGAGGAGTGCTGACCACCGAGGAAGTTCTCAATAATTATCTGTCGAATAAATGAAGAATGAACAGTCAAAGCCTTTGTACTCATCTTCTCCTCTAATCTAGAAAAGTAGGAATGATTTATTCCCAATCCATTTTACTTTTATTTTTAAAAAAAATATTTTTATTGACTTCAGAGAGGAAGGGAGAAGGAAAGAGAGATAGAAACATCAATGATGAGGTAGAATCATTGATCGGTTGCTGCCTGCAGGCCCCACACTGGAGACTGAGCCTACAACCTAGGATTGCACCCTGACTAGGTATCAAACTGTGACCTCCTGGTTCATAGGTCGATGCTCAACCACTGAGCCACACTGGATGGGCATACTAACCCCATTTTAGAGGTGGGGAGACTGAGTGAAGAGATTAATTGGTTGACCTTGTCCATGACCAACCAGAGATTTGAACCCAAGCCTGTCTATCTCCGAGGCCACTGTGCTCTCTGCTCTTCACCACCTTGTGTGGACCTTCTGCCTTTAAACTGCTGGATTTCTGGAACGCCAACTTCAAACTCTGATTTTTCACTGAATGGACTGAATTGTCAGAGAGGGGATTAGGAGACAGTGGGGAGTTCAGAAAACTGGTCTGTTAGTTTTGCCTTCCCTCTCTTTATTCCACAATGCTTTCTGTAAGGCCCCTCCCCAGGCTTCTAATAATGGCATTCTCCCCCACTGTGTCACTCCAGACATACTTTCAGAAACGTTTTTGACTAAGAACTGTCAGCTCAGACACCACAGGACACTCTGGGAGAGGACCAGCTCTCCTTAGTTCTGCTTGGAGGTGACAAAGCCATTCAGAGTCTCTCTAGACAGGTGTGGCTAAAAATAACTGAGCTGCCATTTTCTTCACATTTCACTTTAAAGACAGCACCATCATATTCTAGAAAGAGTTTCAGATGAAAGGGAACAGGCATTCCTAATTCTTCTCGGTGTCTTAGCAGCCACGTCGAACCGTGAGCAGCCTCCAAGTTGTCAAATCTCTCCCTGTGGTGGGACTTGATGAAATTTTGGTTGAAGAGTGTGAGGGAGAGAGACAGGAATAAAAGACCACACACACACACACACACACACACACACACACACACACACGCACTTACACTCACTCCAGAATCTGGAACTCAAAAGGAAGCCGTGTGGGAGGAAGGACTGGTCTTACCTAACAGATAATTCCTCATGAAGAGAATAAGAAGATAATTAATGAACAATTAATAGCTTTCACCATGAGTCAAGACCTTTCCATTCATCATCTCATTTAATCTGGCAAGGTAGTTACTATTTATGATTGTCCCATTTTTCAGATAGTGAGACTGAGTCCAGAGAAGTTAATTGGTTTGTCTAGGCCAGCCGTGGGCAAACTACGGCCCGCAAGGCCGGATCTGGCCCTTGAAATGAATAAAACTAAAAAAAAAAAAAGACCGTACCCTTTTATGTAATGATGTTTACTTTG
>NW_006290541.1:2014952-2017361 GCF_000327345.1 Myotis davidii
GGGGGCATCAGTTATGGATCTCAATGTGCAGTCAGGGTTGTAATTCATTGGGTTAAGCCTTTGCTGATGTGAAGAAGCCCCCAGCGAGATGCAAGTACTCTGTCAGCAGCACTCCACGAACCTGAGAGCAGAAAGCAGGCTCTACACCCGCCCTGGGCAGTAGCGTGGAGCACACTTCACCGTGTATTTCTTCCCGGGGCCCTGCTGGGAGGCCCTTTAAGAATAGCGATGGAGTTTATTGCGTGTAACATTATTATATTTAAAATTGTTTTTCTTGAAATTAAAAAAAGAATAACGATAGCTCCTGTGGCTTGACATCACCCAGGAGTGAGGCGTGATGGGCAGAAGAATGTTCTCCTCCTGTCTGAACATTCCCATGTTAGAAAAGGAGCATGGAAAGGTTGTCAGGAGGTAAGGAATTCTTCAGGAAGCCATGTTGGGATAGCAAGGAGAGAGTCAGAAAAAGGACCTGCGGGTTCTGGGGTGGGCACCGTATCACATGGGAATGAGGGAGCAGAAAGTTGAGGTGGGGGACCCCAAAGACAGAGAGGAGAGTTCTGAGGGGGAAGAAGCTATCGGTCTTGGTTTTACTGCCCCTTCAGGGCCCGGGACAGTGCCTGGTACACAGTGGGCTCTGGAGAAATATTTGTTAAGTGAATGATGAACACACTTAAAAAAATACATTATTATTCAAGAGCTTGTCATGATTGGCTTCTAAGACTTTTCCTCCTCATCCTTCTGGATGCCAGGATGACCCAGAACTGAAGTATGTAGCTCTATGGCTCGAAGGTGCTAGAAAGAGTGGAAATGTATCACCTCAGGACCATCACTGGGGGCAGGAACAGGATGGCGCATCTAAGTTGCAATGAGGTGGGGGCCAATGTACAGACACTTAGCTTTGCTGCGGGAGGGCCATCCGGGTAAGACAGGCTTGCCCAGAGCCTGCAAGCTGGAGGCCCACACAGAGAAGCTGGCCGGGAGATATTCTGTTTGGGCTACTGTTTTCTTAATGTTATTTTAAATTCATTGCCAACATTTGAAAATTGGGAGGTTTCCTTTAGACATCTAGATTTCTGCCTTCACTGGGGCAGAATTCCCACTTTCCCACTGGCAAAAAGGGGCTTGTCCTCCGTCCAGGGGTCTTCGCCATTATTACTGACCTAGTTCCTCTAGGCATTTGAGTTTGACATCTCATGTGTTAGTTTTGCTTCTATGTCTGGTTACTTCAGGGTGGTTGTGTTTTGTTTTTGCTTGTTTGTTTGTGTTTTTTATTCGCCAAGTTCATATTCCAGGCTCCTTTCCTCACTGGACATTTGGCACCTCAGCCAGTCTGTTTCTCAGATTCTCCAGGTGAACTCTTCACACCCAACCCAGGCTGCATTTGGCACCTTTTATCAGCCCAATGTGAGAGGAATTGCTTGGTTTAATTGCCCAGCAAACATTCCCTCGCCTCTTTTTCCCTTTTTCTTAAAAGAAAAAATCACTATTGTTTCAAGTTATTTGTGGAAATCCCATTTCATTTTGCCTGGGATTGGTTTAAGATGGGCATGTGACTTGGTTATGACCAATGGAATCTAAGGAGAAGTCTACTAGACGTTTCTGGCAAAGATTTTTCTCCCTCATAAGAGCAAGACACCCCACCCCCCTTTTTTGAAAGCCTCGTGTGGAGATGTGATGCTTGGAGTTGTGGCAGCCATCTTGTGACCATGAGGCAAGACATCATTCTCACACTGAGAGTAACAGAAGATAGGAAGGTCCAGGGATCCTCATGATATAACTGATTAGCAGAAACAAATCAAGGTCTCCTTATGGATTCCTAATTTTGCAAGCCACAAATGCACGTATGGTTGAAGACATTGTTGGAATTAAAAAAATAAAGACAAAACATTCTAACTGACAAATTTCTTTTACCAGGTAAATTGTAAACTTCATGCAGGCAGAACTGCATCTGCTTGTTCACTAGTATATAGGCAAGACTTAGCAGTGTCTAGCACATAGTTGGTCCTCTATAAATATTTATTAAAAGGATGAATTTATCCATTCCAGACATTTCAAACTAAGTAGTAGGAAGAAGGCAAAACATCCAATTTACATTCTCTGTACAAGTATATAACATCTTTACACATAAAAGCCAAGTGACCGGAATGCTGGAACAACCAGAATGACCGTTCACTATGATGCGCACTGTGGCGGCCAACCCCCAACCTCCTGTGGCCCCTCCCCCTGGCTGGTCCTGCCCACGATCAGCCCCTCCACCCCAATCAGGGGTGGGCCAGCTGGACCCTAACCATGCACAAATTTGTGCACTGGGCCTCTACTACTTAAATAAAATTCAGGTATTAATTTCAGAGTAGTAATGTGAAGGAATATACAGGATGTCCCAAATAATGTATACACACTTTAACAGCT
>NW_006290541.1:2019249-2020274 GCF_000327345.1 Myotis davidii
TTGGAGGAAGAGAGGGTAGGAGAAAGAGAGAGAGAGAGAGAGGCAGAGAGAGAGAGAGAGAGGCAGGCTTTGGAAGTGCCAAGGCCCAGTATCATTGCCTGGGGGCCTCATCCCTATAGCTCTTCTTTAATTTTTTTCCAAAGCCTGTGAAACAATAAATTCTATTCCTCTTAGATATCCACTGTCAGAGGTCTGGAAGAAGAGAGAACCCAGGAAAGGAGAGAAGCAGCTCTGCCAGGTAAGAAAATTAGTTAGTTTGGGTTACAGGTGAGTGAAACAGCCAACATCTTGCAGGGCCTAGGGGAGAAGAAAGCCTCTTTAGAAACCAATTGATCAGACTAGTGCCATCCCACAGAAGTATAAAGTGAGCCACAAGTGTAATATTATATAGTTATAGAATTGTATCATTTTATATAATTATGTAGAATTACTAGAGGCCTGTTGCATGAAGAGATTTGTGCAATAGGCCTTCCCTTCCCTTGGCTGCTGGCACCAGTTATCCTCTGGCACCAGGGACCCAGGCCTTCGCTCTGGCTGGGCTCCGGCCAGAGCCCCTCCCCGCCCAGCCGTCAGGCTTCGCTGCTCCGCTGATCCCGGGGCGTGAGGCCTTGTGGCTCCGCTGATTCTGGGGCTGTGAGGCCTCGCTGCTTGGCAGGCTTCGGGTACATTTTGCTTCACTCCACTGCTTGGAGCCTAGTATGCAAATTAACCACCATCTTTGTTGGTGGTTAATTTGCATATCTCCCTGCTTAGCCATGGGAAGCATAGTGAAGGTACAGTCAATTACCCTTTTTGTCTTTTATTAGATAGGATATCATTTATATAATAACATTTTTCTTAGTCATGGTTTGAATTTAGTGTTTGTCCCATTTCCTGCAATAAAACGAGGCCGACTGACACATTCTCTGACACATTTCCCTGTGTGTTTTGAGCGTGACTGGACACTCCCTCCCACACTGTTCTCTGGGAAGGATCTGCTCTGAGCCCATCGGTTCAGAAGGCCTTTGTATGGTCTGTGTTGAGGC
>NW_006290541.1:2020927-2022312 GCF_000327345.1 Myotis davidii
GTGGGCTGAGCAGTGGAGGACATGTTTCTAAGATGGGTCCTGAGGAGGATGACAGAATATCCCTCCATCCCCCCGGATGCAGAATGCTGATTTGCAGTTGGGACACAAGGCTCAAATGAGAGAGGATGGAGCTGCAGCATCAAACAACCATCCTAGCCTGGTCCAGTGCACACCAATTACTCTCATTCAGGCAGCACGCATTGACTAAAACGTCTGCTATGTGCCAGGGACTGTGCATGCCATTCGTTACAGGCGAGTGAAGCAGCCAACGTTCTGCAGGGCCCGTGGGTGAAGAAAGCCTCTATAGAAACCAGTTGATCAGACTAGCACTGCCCAACAGAAATATAAGGTGAGCCACAATTATTTTATAGAATTATAGAATTTATTATTGTTGTTAATCCTCACCCAAGGATATTTTTCCACTGATTTTTAGAGAGAGTGGAAGGGGGAGAGACAGAGAGAGAAACAACAATGTGAGAGAGACACACCAATTAGTTGCGTCCTGCAAATCCTCCAGACAAGGGCTGGGGATAGAGTGTGCAACCGAGGTAGGTGCCCTTGACCGGAATCAAACCTGGGATCCTTCCGTCCTTGGGCTGATGCACTATCCACTGAGCAAAACTGGAGGGACTAGACTTTATTTTTTAGAGTAGCTTTAAGTTAATAGCAATATTGAGGGAGGGATAGAGATTTCACATGTACTCCCTGCTCCCACATACATGGCCTTCTCACCATCAACATCCCCCACCAGAGTGGCACATGTGTTACAATGGATGAACCTACACTGACACGTCATTATTACCCAGAGTCCATAGTTTGCATTAGGGTTCAGTCTTGGTGCTGTACATTCTGTTAGACGAGTGTATAATGACATATATCTACCATAACAGTATTACACAGAGTAGCTTTGCTGCCCTAAAAATTCTCTGTGACCATTTTGCCCCCAAGGATTACAGGTCATTTTTGAACCCGATTTTGACATTATTGTCTGTTCTCCAAGCTTCTGTCTTGACGATGTGATGGCCAGGAGAATGAAAAGGTCAGCCATTCCTGTTTTTCCTCTTGCAGATCCTTCCAGAGGTCCTAGGGATGGGGAAGGAATAATGAAGGGAACTCACTGGAGGGACACATGGGCATTTCAGCCAGAATTTCCTGGGATGAAGAAGGAAAGGAAAGTGCGCCAGTAGAGGATGGGAGCCTTTAATGGGGAACATAGTCCCCCATCCCTGTACTTCCTGGCTGTGTGACCTTGGGCAAGTCACACCACCTCTCTGAGCTTCTGGTTTCTTTGGCGCCAAATCTATGTAATAACACTGTGGACAGGCAGGTTGCCCAGGGAATCAGACTCTGGTCTGGAGATTTGCATGCAGGTTTGCTGGGGGATA
>NW_006290542.1:0-343 GCF_000327345.1 Myotis davidii
TTGAGATAGAATTCATGACAGTTCATGATCTTTTCCTTGCGCAAATTCACCAGTAAACCAAGTGTGACCTACTGGTTTTTTGTTTGTTTGTTTGTTTGTTTTGTTTTTGGGTTTTTTTTTGCCAATGGAAAAAATACTCCCATTTCAGAAATTTCTTTAAGGTGTTCTCATTTTTTTTTTTTTATCTGCCTTGGGTAATATATCAGAATGAAAAATTCTCTCATTCTTTTTTTGTTGGACCAAATTTGTATTATGAATTATTTGCACAACTGAGAGTGAGATTAAAATTTTGTGGTGTATTTCCACCTTATCAAAGCCCATTAAGCTGTTGAGAGTTTTTTTT
>NW_006290543.1:0-396 GCF_000327345.1 Myotis davidii
TGTTCACAGCTGTGGTGGCTCTTCAGGCTGGTGTGGGGAGGTTTCACGTAAAGCTGCTGTTCCTCAGATAGAGGGTGTGGTGCTCAGGAGGCTGCTGTTGCTTGGATCTGCTGCGTTGATTTAAAGGCACAAAATACAACACAACAAGGCACCACGTACCAGGCAGTAAAAACAAATATAGTCATGTTATTAATAACCCCAAATAAAGATGACCACCCGAATTAAGAGAATTAGAGGATAAGGAATAAAGAAGAGAAAAAGATAGAAGAGAAAAAAAGAAAAAAAAAGTAGGGACCAAAAAAATAGTGCAAAAATGAAATTGGGAGAAAGGAGGGGGGGAAA
Source organism: Myotis davidii (assembly GCF_000327345.1). NCBI lineage: Eukaryota > Metazoa > Chordata > Mammalia > Chiroptera > Vespertilionidae > Myotis > Myotis davidii. Next base: position 343 of record NW_006290543.1, read on the forward strand.
ATAAGAGAGAGAAAATAAAAGAAAAGAGCAAAAAGGGAGAATGAAGTGGAAGAG
>NW_006290544.1:0-902 GCF_000327345.1 Myotis davidii
AACGGCATACTAATATACTCTATGGCTCTTCAAAAAGGTTGAATACAATGTATTTAATAAATCCAAAACATGCCCTTTTTCCTACAAAACTTTGATGTGGAGATGCTTCTATAATTGAATCATAGTTAATTGGCAGCAATTTTTTCTGGCAGAACAATAAAGAATGGTCCATATTGCAATCGAGAGCATCTCAGATTTAATACAAATACATTAATAGAAAGTGTCTGTAGGGCTTATTTGACTATGAATTCTTTAAATCACAAAATATCTCTTTCAATATGTGGCAATAAAACATATTTGGGAAAACATTGCGTAAAAGCTGCATTTCCCAAATCTATTTATTTTAGAACAGTGACATTTCATCCCAAATTTGGAAATCCCCAAGCTATCTAACAAGGCAGGGGACATGGTGGTGGAGGGATTTTGCAATCTTCAATTTTCAAAAGAATTTTTAAAATCCCCTTATCTTTATTACTCATTCAGAATGAAATTTGATATAAAGCCATGCACACATAAATAACATCTTTTGTTTGTAGCAGAGGTGGTTCCAAAGGGCCTTTTTGCAGAATTCCTTTAAAAATCTCTGACTTTCCATCAGCCCCCCCACTGCTCATCAAGACCCAACAATGTCATCCCAAACATACACTCTAAATACACAGAATGCATCAGCCACTGTCAATAGCAGCCTTCCACCCCTTCTTCCAGTGACCAGCAGCCTCTCCCTGCCACTGCCAGGCCCATGGAGAAAGTCTGGTGCCACCACATGTAAAGGGAACCGTGGAACCTCAAAGGGAATGTGGGGGAGGGTGGGTGGATGGGAAGAGAGCAACCAAAGATATTGTATGCATATATTCATAACCCATGGACACACACAATAGTGTGGTGAAGGCCTGGGGTGAGAA
>NW_006290544.1:2044-2801 GCF_000327345.1 Myotis davidii
AAGATATATGGAAAGATATATATATATATAATTACATTACATTATATTACATTACATTATATTATATGACATTATATACTCTTTTGGTAGTTTGGTTGCAGTTCTCTCTGGTGGGGTGACATTTAATTAAAGACCTGAGGAATAAACAGAACTGGAGTTGGGAGTGGCAAACGGGTGGGATTGGGATCCTCGTAGCACAAGGAATAGGAAATAGTCTGTTGGGGCTAGGATGCATGAATTAGAAGAGAAGAAGGTAAGGCAGAAAAGTAGCAGGTCCTCGTAGATATTTATAAAATCTTCTGCTTATACTTTTACTGAGTTGAGAAAATTTGAAAGGTTGGTACAGACAAATGGCATGCACTGATATGTATTTTAACAGATTTACTCTGGCGGATGGTGGAGCACAGACCATAGTGAGGCAGGGGGATAAACAGGGTGATCAGTTTAAAAGCCATGTAATAATGTAGACAGGAATAACGGAGACAGGAATTATGTTGGCTTGGGCTGGGGTGATCGTTATGGGAATGGTGAGCAATGGTTAATTAGAGCCATTTATATCTGCTGATATTTCCTATCTGATAAGTGAGAGGGGGGGGGAAGACAAATCAAGGTTTTCCCAAATCAACTATATGGACTGAGTTGCCCTTGATTGAGATTGTGAGGACTGAAGGTAAAGTAAGTTTTAGGGATGAGTAAATAAATGCTTTAAAAATGTTAAGTTTCCCCGAAACCGGTTTGGCTCAGTGGATAGATCGTC
>NW_006290545.1:0-306 GCF_000327345.1 Myotis davidii
CAGGTCCATCCATGCTGTTGCAAATGGAAAGAGATCTTTCTCTTTTAAAGTGGTGTAGTATTCCATTATGTACATGTACCACAGTTTTTTAATCCACTAATCAACTGATAAGCACTTAGGCTGTTCCCAGATCTTGGCTATTATACTAGTAAATTGTGCTACTATGAACATAGGGCTGCATATATTCTTCCTTTCTTTAAATTTCTTTATTGACTAAGGTATTACATATGTGTCTTTATCCCCTGATAAACCCCCTCACTCATGCCCTCACTACCCTTTTGTCTGTGTCCATTGGTTAGGCTTATA
>NW_006290546.1:0-552 GCF_000327345.1 Myotis davidii
TATGATTGTATTGCTGTCATTCTCTCCCTTGATATCCTCTAGAAGTGTTTTTATGAATTTGGGTGCTCCTGTATTGGGTGCATATATGTTTACCAGAGTTAAATCTTCTTGTTGTATTGATTCCTTTAGTATTATGAAGTGGCCTTCCGTATCTCTTCATATGGCCTTCACTTTGAGGTCTTATCTCTTGTTATGGCCTTCACTTTGAGGTCTAATTTGTCTGAGACAAATATTGCTACCCCAACATTTATTTCATTTCCATTTGCCTAGAAATCCTTATTCCATCCCTTCACCATCAGTCTATGTAAGTCTTTTGTTCTGAGGTGGTTCTCCTGTAGACAGCAGATATATAGGTCATGTTTTCTTATTCACTCAGTACTCTACATCTTTTGATTGGGGTATATCATCCATTTACATTTAAAGTTATTATTGATAGGTACTTGTTTGAAGTCATGTTTATTCTTTATGCCTGTGTTCCTTCTTACATTCTTATTTCTTCTTTAAAAAAATATATATTTCGAGGGAGGGAAAATGGCGGAGGTATAAAGGGAC
>NW_006290547.1:0-227 GCF_000327345.1 Myotis davidii
ATATATTTTAAAAATTTGATTTCAGAGAGGAACTGAGAGGGAGGCAGAGATGGAAACATCCATGATGGGAGAGAATCATGGACAGGCTGCCTCCTGCACGCCCCCGACTCGGGATCTAGCCCGCAGTCCTGCAGGTGCCTCACCAGGAATGGAACCCTGACCGCCTGGTTCATAGGTCAATGTTCAGCCACTGGGCCACACACAGCCTGGCCCATGTTTACTTAAAA
>NW_006290548.1:0-659 GCF_000327345.1 Myotis davidii
ATTTCCAAATCAGAGTGAAGAAACATGCAGAGACGCTGTCTATATATATCCCGATGGGATCTTTGTCGTGCAGATATGCCCCCTGCCCCCTTCATGGCCCTGCAGGAAGGTCCCCAGGTGTCAGGCCACATCCATGGTCCCTCCTGGCACCAGCATAACAACCCTCCCCTCCCAGGGTTGTGCATAGTTCACAGTTCCATGGCCTCTGCATTTAGATAACAAGTTCTGCAAGACCAGTTTCCTCCTCACTCCCATAGAGTGGGCTCCATTTCCATTTTGTTGATGATTTCTTTTGCTGTGCAAATAAAATCACAAGATAATCAAAGTGTTCTAATGTAGTGCCATTTGTCTATTTTCTCCCTAGTTTCCTTTGCACAAGGAGATAGATCTGTAAACATGTTGCTATGAGAGACGTCTGAGATTTTGCTGCCTGTGGTTTCTTCTGGGATTTTTACAGGATGAAATCAAGAACTGGTTCTTTGAAAAGAGAAACAAGATACAGACTCACTAAGGTACAAAGAGAGAGGACCCAAATAAATAAAATCAGAAATGAAAGAGGTTATAGAACAAGTAACACCACAGAAATACAAAGGATTGTAACAAAATATTACATCAACTATATGCCTACAAATTGGACAACCTGGGTGAAATGGACAAAT
>NW_006290549.1:0-239 GCF_000327345.1 Myotis davidii
TTTTTTTTTATTCATTTCAAACGGGCCGGATCCCTCTCACGAGCTGTAGTTTGCCTACAGCTGCACTGGAGCATGAGTCAGCCAGTGCTGCCCCTTGCTTCCATCAGGGTGACAACAGCATGAGGTACTTTTACATTTAAGTTTTGTCCTAAGGCAGTGATGGCAAACCTATGACACGCCCGTCAGAGGTGACACACAAACTCAAATTTTTGGTTGATTTTTCTTTGTTAAGAGGCATT
>NW_006290550.1:0-558 GCF_000327345.1 Myotis davidii
AGAGGGCGCAAGCCAGGCTGAGGGACCCCACCATGCATGACTAGGGCTGGCCAAAGACTACAGGAGGGCTCCAGAGTGTGTCTGGCCCAGTCTTGCCCAGTCCTGATTGGGGCAGGCCGGAGAAGGACACAAGAGGTTGGCCAGCTGGGGAGAGATTGTGGGAAGGACCACAGGGGGCTCCAGGGTATGTCTGGCCCATCTCGCTTAGTCTTGATGAGCCAGATCCCAGCAGCAAGCTAACCTACTGGTCGGAGCGTCTGCCCCCTCGTGGTTAGTGCACATCATAGCGACTCTTCAACCAGTTGACTGTCTACGGTGGACAGTGCATGTCATAATGAACGGTTGAGTGGCCTTAGCATATCATTAGCATATTACACTTTGATTGGTTGAACAGTTGACCGACTGGACACTTAGCATATTGGATGACTGGACACTTAGCATATTAGGCTTTTATTATATAGGATAAGCTTATTTAACCCACTTACACATATGGTAATTCTTATTCTAATTAGAAAATTTCTGCTTTTTTATTTTATTTGTATATTTAATTTTTTAAAA
>NW_006290551.1:0-257 GCF_000327345.1 Myotis davidii
TTGTAATATCTGCCCATTTGAGGTTGCATGTCACGGTTATGAATAAGTCAGGCTTGCCATACTTCGTTACAATTGCCATAGCATTGTGATACCGCTGCTGCATATTTCTGGGACTATGATCAAAAGATGATGGAAATATTATCATTTTACCAATCAGCACATTGTCATTTTCAGATCTAGATTTGAGATAATCCATCAAAGCACGATATTTTTCAACTCTCAACTTACCGTATTTGCCGGGGTATAAGACGATTTTT
>NW_006290552.1:0-3627 GCF_000327345.1 Myotis davidii
TGAATTTCACCTCACCAACAACAGTACCTAGTACACATTAGGTGTTCTAATGTTTTGTTGCCGGTTACCTACGACCAGTAGAGCCATCATTATCTCTTGGAGACCTATCGTAATTTCTCCTGGAAGGGATTGGCTCTTTGCAAGGAATGCCTGCATAATTCGCTTTCACACATTACAGCGGTCCTGTAAATGACAAATACTTAGGTGGGGAGATCACAATGGAAATCAATGTTTTAATGAAAAAGCAACTCTTCAAAGCACCACTTTATTTCCTCTTTCAATGAAAATGTTTATATTTACTCTAAGACTCCAATGAGGCTCATGGTTCAATGCACTACAGAATGTTATTCTGGAATCTATTATCTTTTGACATCGTGTCCTCTCTGTACATCTTCCTTAATTTCTTAAATTACCATCGGTGGGAAAAACCTGTCCACTTTGAACAAAGTGCAAGCAATTTCCATCATGTACACATACATATTAATCAGTGCCTTCCTATATCTTGACAAGCATTTTTCAACTCTTCTCCATCTCTACTTTGCACTGTCTTTCTCACAATCTCTTGTTGACATTACTAAAAGCTTCTTAATCGTCCTGCTAGCCCCACTCTCCATGCACTTTCACTTATGAACAAATAATTCCTTCATTGTGCAAGTATTGAATTATTAGCATCTCAGTTCAAACACGTTCAATTGCTCCCAGAAGTCCATATTATGCAAAGTTATGCCCATTCAATTTCAAAATCAACTTTCTCACTTACCTAAGAACATTTCATGGTGTACTTTCAAAAACATTTGGACAGAGGAAAAGCCTTGTGCTCTTGGTGTGCACTTGGGTATATCTACATATCCTACCTAATAAAAAACAATATGCAACTTAACAATCACTCGGTCACAAAGATGGCAGAGGCCACAGATCTGGAACAAGCAGGAGGCTTGGGTTGCCCCAGGCGATGGGGGAAGCCAAGCTTCCCATCTACCCTGGCTGGCTTCTCAAGGCTATAATGATTCACATGTAGAAAATAAATAAATCCCAAATATCTGCTTCCAGCCAGCGCTGGCCTCCAGTCAAGGAGAGTCAGGGAGCTTGGGAAGACAGGGGACATGGCCAGTCTAAAAACGGCCCTCAGCTCCTCACCCAAGGCTTGCCAGGCATGCCAGCGGGACCCCCACCCTGATCCAGCACACCCTTCAGGGAAAACCATCCAGCCCCTACCCATGCAACAGGCCTCTTTACTATATACTAAAAGGGTAATATGCAAATTGACCCTAACAGCAGAACAAATGGGAATGACTGGTCACTATGGCACATACTGACCACCAGAGGGCAGATGCCCCATGCAGGAGCTGTCCCCGTTGGTCAGTGTGCTGCCACAGGGGGAGTGCTGATCAGCCACAAGCCTGGCTGATAGCTGCCAGCACAGTGGTGGTGATAGGAGCCTCTCCTGCCTCCTCAGCAGCGCTAAGGATGTCCAACTGCAGCTTAGGCCCACTCCCTGCTGTCAAGTAGACATTCTGGACTGTCAGTAGGATGTCTGACTGCTAGCTTAGTCCCGGTCCCCTGGGGATTCCTGAGGTTTCCCAGACCACGAGACAGCACAGGCCGAGCTGAGGGATTCCCTCAGAGTGCATAAATAGTTGTGCACCAGGCCTCTATTCTACACTAATAAAATAGAAAGATTCAAATAAAGCATCATTTCATCACTCTGCTACATCAAAATCTACGCCCATCAGCCAATCTGGAGCAAGTATACAAATTAACCCAACTAAGATGGCAGTGGCCACAGAGCTGGAGTGAATAGGAGACTTGGGTTGCACCCGGAGATGAGGAAAGCAAAGCTTTCCACCTGCCCTGAGTGGCCTTGGGCTCCTATAAAGGCTACAAAGTTTCAATTTTAATCCACCCCACCAAAAAATAAATAAATCCCCCCCCAAGAAAAAAGGAGAGGCTGGGAGCTCAGGTCACCATGGGAGTGTGGGCACCAGGCATATTACCCTTTTAGTATATAGGCTAGAGGTCTGGTGCATGGGTTGAGGCTGGCTGGTTTGCCCTGAAGGGTGTCCCGGATAATGGTGGGGATCCCGCTAATATGCCTGGCCAGCCTGGGTGAGGGGATGAAAGCCATTTTCTGGCTTGCCATGCCCCGCAGCTCTCCAAGCTCCCAGACTCTCCTTGAGTGGAAGCCAGGGCTGGCTAGAAGCAGATATTTGGGATTTATTTATCTTCTACATGTGAAACATTGTAGCCTTGAGCAGAGCCCACAGCCAGCCAGGGCAGACTGGAAACTTGGCTTCCACCATCGCCTGGGACAACAGAGGGGATCCCTTCTGGTGCACCAGGCCTATGTCCTATATAATAAAAGGGTAATATGCAAATTGAACCTAACAGAAGAACAACTGGAAATGACTGATCTTTATGACACACACTGATCACCAGGGAGAAGATGCTCAATGCAGGAGCTAACTCCTGGTTGTTAGTGCACTCCCACAGGGGGAGCTCTGCCCAGTAACAAGCCAGGCTGATTGGGGTCAACACAGTGGTGGTGTTGGGAGCCTCTCTGGCCTTCTCAGCAGCACTAAGATTGTCTGACTGCAGCTTAGGCCTGCTCCCCAAAGGAAAGTGCTCTATGCAAATTAACCCATCCAATATGACAGCCAGCAGCCATGGAGCTGAAGCGAGCAGGAGGTTTGGTTCCCCTGTGATATAGGTAGCCAAGCTTCCTGCATGCTCTGGCTGGCTCTGCGCTCCAATCAAGGCAACAAAGTTTCAATTTAGAAGATAAATAAATCCCAGATACCTGCTTTAAGCTAGCCAGACCATGGAGCTGGAGTGAGCAGGATGTTTGTTTGCCCCTGGCGATGGAAGAAGAAGCCAAGCCTCCCGCCCGCCCTGGCTGACTCTGAGCTCCACTCGAGGCTAAAAAGTTTCAATTTTAGTAGGTAAGTAAATCCCAGAATTAAAAAAAAAGAAAAAGAAGAGGAGGAGAGGCTGGGAGCTTCCATCGCCAAGTGCTTGGCCAGCCTAAAAATAGCCCTCAGCCCCTTATCCAGACTGACCAGGCACCCCAGTGGGGATCCTCACCATACACCGGGTGTTGCCAGCCTAAAAACAGCCATCAGTCCCTCAGCCAGGCTGACCAAACCTCCATAGGGTTAGGGTCTCCACTGGGGTGGGGGGCTTGACCGGCCTGAAACACCATCAGCCCCTCACCCAGGCTGGCCAGACATACCAGTGGGATCCCCACTCTGATCTGGGACACCCTTTAGGGCAAACTAGCCTGCCCACACCTGTGCACCAGGAATCTATCCAATATAATAAAAGGTTGCTATGCAAATTGACCCAAACAGTAGAATGACTCTGAATGACTGGTAACTATGACACACACTGACTACCAGGGGGCTGATGCTCAATGTGGGAGCTGTTCCCTGGTGGTCAGTGGACTACCACAGGGGGAGCTCTGCTAAGCCACAAGCCAGGATGATGGCTGTTAGCACAGTGGTGATGGTGGGAGCCTCTCCCATCTCCTCTGCAGCACTAAGGATGTCCAACTGCAGCATAGATCTGCTGCCTTCTGGTAAGTGGACATCCCCTGAGGGCTGCTGAGCTGCCAGAGGGATTTCTGCCTGC
>NW_006290552.1:4009-7360 GCF_000327345.1 Myotis davidii
ACACCCTTCAAGGCAAACCTGCTGGCCCACACCCATGCACCAGGCCTCTATTCTATATAGTAAAAGGGTAATATGCCTCCCAGCACCATGATCAGCAGAGTCACGAGGCCTCCCAGCATCGGGATCTGAGGAGCTGAGTGTGCTCTGGCACTGGGATCAGTGTGACAGGGGCAGCGCCCAAACCCCCTGATCACCCTGTGGCTCTGTGTGTGACAGAGGGTGGGGCTATAACCTCCCTATTCCCCCTGCTCTGTTTATGACAGGCTATCTATATTTATTAAAGGCTAATAGGCTAAGTGTTCATCCATGTAATGACATCCTTTAACAATGCCTGTTTCCTCTTCCTAGCGACTCACCTCCTTGCAGTTTCTTCAGCCCTGGAACATGATTTGCTTTACAGACGTGGGGGAATAGTTTATGCTAACCAAAAGCCTGTGAATCATTTTCAAATGCATCATTTTATTTGATCCTCACAGAAGTCTTGGAATAGGTAGATGGGAGACTCGGTGGTATCCTATTTTCTCTTCATTAGCCAGAAAACAGAGATTTACAAAGCTTAGAAACTTGATCTGACTGAAAAGAAGGAAGAAATGGTGAACTAGAAAATGACTTCAGGTTTTCTAACTGTGAAGAATATAGTCAAACACTGCTGCAGTTAAATAATTTACCCTTTGTTCTCCCTGCCTGAGCTACAATAATAATCTGCTTTGTCTTGAAATTAAGGCTGTGTTGCTGACAATTACCTGAAAGAGAAGTTGGGGTGCTTCAATGGCCTGGAAAAAGTTGAGCGAAATCAGAAAGCAGGTATAATTAAGCAAGTTTATTCTATATCTATAAAAGGCTAAGTTGACTCGTGCATGTGTGATACATATAAAGCTCTCGCTGGCACCAATCACATGTGTGTGTTTCCATCTGTCATTATTGATCATGAATTTTGTTGACACTTCTATTATAGAGAAAGGGTGAATAGCAATATTAAAATATTTCTTCTAAATAATTTCCTTTCAATGTGCGTAAATTCGTGCACCAAGCCGCTAGTCCTATCTAATAATAGACAAACATGGTAATTGACCATACCTTCACTATGCCTCCCATTGGCTAATCAGCACAATATTCAGGATGGAAAGGCATACTCTTCTTAACTACACTGATGCTCTCAATACTTACAATTAGAATTAATTACTATTGGAATTAATTAATTAATTAATTAATTAGGGCCACTAGTATTCTAATAGTGGCAAGATGTCATCTGTGAATAATAACGTTTTATGGGGCCAAAAGCCTGCCCTAAGAGACCATTATGAGTGGATGCTTTGATGCACACTGACCACCAGGTGGCAGACGCTCAATACAAGAGCTTCCCTCTGGTGTTCAGGGAGCTCCCACAGTGGGATCCTTGCTAGTGCAGAAGCCAGGCACATAGCTGGAGAGTGCAGCTGTAGGGGCAGCAGCCTATGCTGCCTATGACACAGTGCGACCAATTGGTTCTGGAAGGTGGGGTGGGGCTTAGATGAGCGGGAACAGTGCAGCACCTGGCTCCAGCTTAGGCTCCTGCCCTGCTGCCTGCCATTTTGTACACTGCTACATCCCTCAGGAGATGTCAGACCTAAGCTGGCGGTCCCACATCTCCCAAGGGGTCTCAGATTGTGCGAGGGCATAGGCCAAGCTGTGGAATGACACTGGTGGTTGAATGTCATTCACCAGGCCTCTAATCATATCATAATTTATCACCGATATAGCATGGATCACTTCTAATGCTGAATAGTTTACATGTATAACTTGAATTTTGGTAATATTCGCTGTATAGACTTTACTGCCCTTTAGCTGTATTTAACGGCTCATATGAAAGACCCAGAATCGCCTTCAAATATGAGAAATATTACATCTCCCACAAACAGTACTATTTCAGTGCTAATTCTTTCCACTAATTCCCGTAAATGAACCTTTCACTAATTTTCTTTGCTCACTAGAGGTATGTGCACGCTCTGATTTGGAACTTGTAAAGCCTACCTCTTTCAAGTGTGCCTTTTCACCCTTGTTTTCATGAAAAACACCATCAAACCCACATTGATCACTTTCAGCCTGTTGAGAAAATGCAGACAGTCCTCAGGTTACATTGGATTCCAAATACATCATTTTGTGGTTACATTGCCATCCTCCAATTATTTATAAAATAAAAAAAACCGTCATTGTGATGTATTTAAATAAGTGCTTTATGTTTTTTATTATTTACTAGAGGCAAGGTGCAGAAAAATTTGTGCACTGGAGGGGGTCCCTCAGCCCAGCTTCGCTCCTATCAGATACTGGGAGCCCTGAGGGGGTGTCCTACTCCCTGCTCCCTGCTCCCCTTGGGAAGCGGGCCTAAGCCACAGTCTGGCCTCCCTTTGTGGGAGGCGACTGGGCTGATCAGAGGAAGGCACCAGCCCCATCACCCCGCTGCTGCAGCCACTGCCAGTCACCACAGCCACCAAGGTGTTTTCATCAACACAGACTCCAGTCCCTTTACCAGGAAAAAATGACAACTTTCTTTAGGCATTTTCACGATGTATCTTTCATACAATACCACCAAAGTGTTTTCATCAACACAGACGCAGTCCCTTTACTATGAAAACAGTGACAACTTTCCTTAGGTATTTTCAAGATGTGTCTTTCATAGGATATGACTTTCTTTTATCTTTCTTTTTTATCCTCACCTGAGGATATGTTTCCATTGGTTTTTAGAGAATGTGGAAGAGAAAGGGATAGGCAGAGAGAAACATCCAAGTGAGAGGAACACTCTGATTGGTTGCCTCCTGCATGAGCCCTGACCTGCACCCAGGTCAGGGAGGAGGCTGAAACCTAGGTACATCCCTTAGCCAGAATTGAACCAAGACCCAGTAGTGGGCAGGCCAAGGCGTTATCCAAATCATTATGAAACCAGCTAGGAGAGGATATGCCATTTCTTAACCCTCCAGCAGTGGACCTTCCTTTTTTCTCCAGGAGTGTGGTAAAAAACCCTAGATCACCTATTTGGATTCTTATTACCCAATTTACTAAGAATATTACTAGTGGCATAGAAGGAGCTTAGTCAATGAGCAGTCCGAAAAGGTGTTTCCTCTGGAGTTCACACCAATTGTCGGCTTGCTGCCGGCCCATGCCTAACACTTCTGGCTGAGTCATTAGCTTTGGGCAGGGGAGCACCAGCTCCCTCAATCATCTGCTAAACCCCTGCTCCCCATGATCCCTGGCTCTGCCCCTGCTCCCCTCCATCACCAGCTGGCCCCTGCTCTTCGCAATTTCTGGCTCTGCCCCTGCACAGGCCTAATGACTCTGTCTGGAGCATTAGGCCAGGGTAGGGGACCCCCAGCTCCC
>NW_006290552.1:7488-9952 GCF_000327345.1 Myotis davidii
GCCTTAGGCCTGGGCAGAGGATCCCCTGCTCCCACCATCACCGACTCCTCTCCTGCTCCCCACCATCGCTGGCTCTCCTCCTGCTACCCACCTTCCCAACTCTGCCCTTGCCCAGGGCTAACACTTCTGACCAAGGCATCAGGCCTCAGCAGGGGACCTCTCAGCTCTGGTTTCAGGCTCTGAGAAACTATAGCCATTGGGCAGGTACTTATGCAAATTAACCACCATCTTTGTTGGTGGTTACTTTGCATATTATGCTGATTATCCAATGGAAGATGTAGGGAAGGTATGGTTAATTACCCTGTTTGTCTATTACTAGATAGAGTTTAACACAAATAAAGGTCAGGAATCATTATTTTTCTTTCAATTTTTTATTTTTATTTTTTACTGTTTCACCTCATCACTGCTGTATATGTGTGATCCATCTCCTGAAATAATTGATTATGCATTTTCACATATGGCAAAAGTCATTATGAAGTGCTGTAGGAATAGATCTCAAATGTAACATGAGGACCTGTTGTACTTATATTCTATTGATTAAGATGTAGTTGTTTGGTCTCCGTATTTTCTCATTAAGTATATGATTGTTGGAAGCACGAAGTATATCTTTATATGTTTATGTGATTCTTAGAATTTTCATTCAATAAGAAATAAAAACTGGGATGTGGGGGAGGTCGGGGAGGTCAAAAGAGGGAAAAAAAGGTGACATCTGTAATTCTCTTTATAATACTTAAAGCAATAAAAAAATTAAAAATAAAACAAAACAAAAAAAAGCCTTATCCTTATACAAAGATCTGGCCTTATAATTGAATGGCCTAATACATTTTAGAGTAGGGAACATGTCCAAAGTTTCCTCGGAAGCGCATGGCTTGAAATCCAGGGTGTATCCTTTAACATCCTATTTCAAACAAGAGCCTTTGTTGGGCTCCATCCTGATCCAAACAGCGACACAAACAGTAAGAGACATGGCAAGTTTCTGTTACTATATGACTACTTAGCATGCCTCATTGCACATTTCCTGATGGTGCTATTGATCAGAATGTGCACTCAGGACATTAGGTCCTTCATGCACAACTCCATCCTGAAACCACGTGAAGGAGAAACCTATTGGACAAGAATGTTATCAGGGACTTTACAATACAGAGGGATTCTGCAGCGGATTAAAAAAGGTGGCAGAGCCCTAGCCAGTTAGGAACACTGGATAGATCACCGGCCTTCAGACTGAAGGGCCCCAGTTTAGATTCATGTCAAGGGCACTTGCCTGGGAGTAGAATCAATCTCCAGTCTGGGGCATGCAGGAGGAGCTGATCAAGAATCTCTCTGATCATTGATGTTTCTAACTCTCACTTGCTCTCCTTTCCTCTCTGAGATAAATAAAATATATATTTAAAAGTATGGTGGCAGAATAAGTGGATGCTGCAGGAACATGCTCCCAGGAACAAACTGATATTCCAACTAAAATACAGAACAACTTCCGAATAATGAATGGAAAACTCACAGGAGAGAACCCTGACACCGAGGACCGAAGGTGGAGACCACTTATCACTGGTAGGAGGAGAGGAGGCTTGAAGGGGTAGTCCTGATACCCACAGACAGCAACTGAAGTCCCGGATAGATATCGCAGTTGTGGAGGACTGCCACTGAGAACTCTGTGTCTAATTCCCAAGCTGGGCCTCTTAGCAGAGAGCACCAGAACTGAGGAGGGTACCCATATAACCTATAGATGTGAATAGCCGCAAGGAACTGTCTGCCAAGGAGACAGCTAGAATTCAGGCATGCTCTTAAAGGGCCAGCACACGAATTTCCCTGTTGAGCCACACACATTGTTACCTGGCCAAGGGAAGGTGAAGTGGACTGGACCTCTAGGGAAAAAGTCAGAACTGGGGAGTCAAGGGTTCCAGCTCAGAAGTCAGACACTTCAAGTTTCCTGGGAGGAGTCATTTCCTCATGCAGCAGAGAAAATCTTTCCCACACAGACATTTGCCTTTCCTGGAGGGGAGACAATGAACACACACTACTGGGAAACACTTTGCCCAGAGGACACTTAACAAGGAAACAAACCCCAAATGAGGGAACTAGAGAATTCTCCAGATATAGAGATAGATGAAACACTGAGAAGACATTTATCTGTATCTGACTTCAGAGTTATGAAGGTAAAAGAGCTCAACAGCATGAAAAAAGATATAGTGACTACAAATAGGAGAACAGTCCCAGATATATGACATAACACAAATAATGAACACATTGGAAGGAATAGTCTGATATTAGGGAAAGCTGAGGATTGAATCACTGAATTAGAACAGAGTTAAAAATATCACCCAATAGCCGAAACCGGTTTGGCTCAGTGGCTAGAGCGTAGGCCTGAGGACTGAAAGGTCCCAGGTTCAATTCCGGTCAAGGGCATGTACCTGGGTTGTGGGCACATCTCCAGTGGAAGTGTGCAGGAGGCAGCTGATCGATGTTT
>NW_006290552.1:10010-13562 GCF_000327345.1 Myotis davidii
CCTAACCTAGTAAAGGAATATCCCAAACAAGATCAAGAGCCAAAGAGAACCCCAAATAAGAAGTACCCAAACAAACCCAAGCCCAGATCCATCATAATTAAAATGTCAAAAATTAAAGACAAAGAGAGAATCTTTAAGGCAGCAATTGAAAAGAAAACCGTTAGCGACAAAGGAGTTCCCATAAGGCTGACTCCTCATATCTCATCAGAAACCGTACAGGCAAAAAGCGATTGGCAGGAATTATTCAAGTTAATGGAAAGCAAGTATCTGAGACCAAGCAAAGATCTGGCAACTTTTATATCTGGCAACTTTTTCATTCAAAATAGATGGTCAAATACAGAACTTCATAGAATGAAAAAGGCTAAAGAAGTCAATTGCCATAGTGGGGGTCCGAAGTTGATGCCTGGCCTGCAACACCACACTCCCGCCCTATGATCCCCATGGCGATGGAGGGATGCAGGCCATCCCACCCTTCAATTGCATTGTTGGGGATCTGAGGTTGCTGCCTGGACTGCAACACCGCCCTCACATCAACATGGCAATCAAGGGAGGCAGGTCCTCAGGCCCTTCCATTGCCATGGTGGGGGTCGAGGGTTGATGCCTGGCTTGTGCTCTGTCCCTCCCGCCCTCGATTGCCATGGCTGGGGTCGAGGATTGCTGCCTGTCCTGCGCTCCGGCCTGCCCAACCTCCCATCACCATGGCGGGTGTCCTGGGTTGCTGCCTGGCGTGAGCTCTGTCCCTCTCAGCCTCCGATGTAAATGGTGATCGCTGGTAGCAGACCAGCCAGCAACCCCAGCATCTGGGTTTCCACTGTTGCTGACTGGCCTGTGCCGCGGCCCTCCCGCCCTTCGATTGACATGGTGGTGGTCTGGGGTTGCTGCCTGGCCTGCGCTCTGGCCCTCCCGCCTATGATCACCATGGTGGGGGTCCGGAGTTTCAGCGTGGCCTGCAACACCGCCCTCCCGCCCTCCTATAGCCATGGCGATCGAGGGTTGCAGGCCATTCCGCCCTTCGAATGCCATGTCGGGGGTCCAAGGTTGCTGCCTGGCCTGCGCCCCGGCCCTCCTGTCCTCCGATCACCATGGTGGAGGTCTGCTGTTGCTGCCTTGTCTGGGCCCCAGTCCTCCCGTCCTTGATTGCCATGGTGAGTGTCCGGGGTGGATGCATGGCCTGTGCCCCGGCCCTCCCTCCCTTCAATTGTGAGATCTGTGATCACCATGGCGATTGAGGGACACAGGCAGCAACCCCAGACCCCCACCGTGGCCATCGGAGGGCTGGAGGTCCGGGGCTCAGGCCATGCATCAACCCCCATGGCGGGGGTCCGGGTTTGCGGCCTGGCCCTGCCACCCTCCGATCGCCATGGCGATCGCCAGAATTCGGCCAGCCATCAACCACGGCAGCTGGTTGTCCTGGGTTTCTGCCTGGCCTGCAACACTGCCCTTAACATGGCAATCGAAGGTCGTGATGGCCTGCATCCATCGATCTCCATGGCGATAGGAGGTCGGGAGGGTGGTGTTGCAGGCCAGGCAGCAATCTCGGACCCCCTGGTGCCGGAGTTGCTGGCTGGCCTGCTTCTAGGGATCACAATGTGGATTGGAGTGCGGGAGGGCCGGCGGACCCCCACCATGTCAATCGAAGGGCAGGTGGGCCAGGGCAGAGCCCAGGCATCAAACCTGGACCCCCAACATACCGGAGTCCATTCATTGTCTTCACTAGCTGAGTTTAGACAAAGACACCCCAAAAAGCTAGTAGCCCTTGAAAGTTCTAGTAAAGGTCAGGGCTTGAAAATCCTAGCAAAGGTCAGAACTGTGCACCACCCAGTTAATCTAGGAACCACTTAGTTAATTTAGGTAATAATAGTTGAAGCATCCCCACCTTATTTCCCTTAATTCCCTAGATACTTACTTAGATCCTTGTTGATTATTGTTAATCATATACTCCGGGAAATCTATTGATGAGCTAATCAGATACTCTGCCTACTCTGGGAAATCTATTGATGAGTTAATCAGATACTTTGTCTATTCCTGGAAATTGTTTGCTGATCTGTGTGTCACTGAAACTTCCTTACCCTAAGGGCTACTCCAGATCAATAAAAGATTGGAGCAGCCTGAGCATGGGTGGAAGTCCTTTGGGGCTTGGCTGCCTGGTCCCCCAATATTGCAAAATTATCTCGTGTCTTTTTCTCTCATTTGTAGTGCGGCTCCTCTTTAAGATACCAAACCCTACTCCACGCAGAATGTGGAGGGAGTCTTACTCGACATCTGGCGCCCCATGGGTAATCTGGAAGTGCAGGCCTCGCTGGAGCGAGAAAAGGAAGTTTTCACCGAAAAGATGTGGAAAACTCACCAAAAAAAGGTGAGGGGGATTCCACCGCATGCAATGCCCAGGATCAACTACAGAAGCCCGGGTCTGTAAGTTAACTGGGAACGTTTTCTTAACCAGGCTAACAAACAGGGCAGGATTTGGCTTTAAAAAAGTGGATTCGGCTTTAAAAAGGTATATTTGGCTTTTAAGTTTTTTTAAAAAAAACTTAAGAAACTTTATTATAGGCTTTTGATTTGCATGTTTAAAGTATTAAAATTTTAGAAGGTAATCTTTTACAGTTCTTTGTGTGTTATTATAGAACATAACCTTTGTTTTTCTTGAAAAAGGTACTCTTTTAGATCAGGCTGAAAAAAAATAGTGCCATGGTATCTTAATGTGTTTTCTTATCTTAATTTGTATATGGAATCTATCTGTAATAAGAAATGAAACCCCGCTGCCGAATCTCTCTCTGGTTTGGAGAGATTCAAAGGTAGCAGGAGAGTGCAGAGCAGTAAGTTCTCCCGCAATGAGATTACTTAATGTTCTGTATAAGAATTACCTGAGAATATGTCGGGAAGTGCAAAGTCTAGCCAAGGTCACCTTGGGTGCTAGCTATTACTTTGGAAAGCAAAAAAGGAAAAAAAAATTAAATCTGTTTTTCTATTAAGCATGACTTTGGGAACAAATACACCATCTGAGTCATTTGCTGAAACTTCCCCCAAAGCAGGATGTGGTGGAAAGCAAAAGGGAGGACATGGTGATCCAATATGGACGCCTCCTCCATAGTATTCTAATTTAAAGTCTCCTCGTAATTGAAAAGTTTTACAAAATAAAAAATGCATCTGGGATTTCTGTTCATGTGTAAAGAGAAAACCTGGCTTGAAAATAGTGCGCGCAAGTTCTAATTTTGGACATTTAGATAGAGTTTTGAGCTGGAATCTCTTTGCAAATGTGAAGAATAAAACACAAGACTTATTATTTCCTAAGGAAAATGGCGAATTTGACCCAGGGAAGAAATTCTAGCAACAAGATTGGTATTTTTCCATTATAATATTAATGAAGCCTACTCCAAAGCTAACTTTAAGACCTCTAAAAGAAAAATCAGTAAAATTGTCTTTGTCACAAAAATTTGCTAAAGTAAATGCCTTAAAATAATTGGATTCAAATCTCAAGAATTATTAAAACTTTCTTAATTTTAAAAATCTAAGTATCCTGGTAAAAAACCAGCCCTTTGTTAATTAAAAAGG
>NW_006290553.1:0-957 GCF_000327345.1 Myotis davidii
AATGTTGGAAACAAAACAATACCAGATATCAAGCTATACATAAAGCAACTGTTCTCAAAACTGTCTGGTACTGGCACAAGAATAGACATATAGACCAATAGAACAGAACAGAGAACCCAGAAATAGACCCAAGCCAATATGTTTAGTTAATATTTGACAAAGGAGGCAAGAGCATACAATGGAGTCAAGACAGTTCCTTCAATAAATGGTGTTGGGAGAAATTGGACAGATACATGCAAGAAAATGAAACTAGACCACCAATTACACCATACACAAAAATAAACTCAAAATGGATAAAGGTCTTAAATATATGATGGGAAACCATACAAATACTAGAAGAATCCAAAGGCAACAAAATCTCAGACATATGCCGAAGCAATTTATTCACTGATACAGATCCTAGAGCATTGGAAACTAAAGAGAAAATAAACAAATGGGACTACATCAAAATAAAAAGTATCTCCACAGAGAGATACTTTTCCATCGGGGTCATTTTTTATTCCAAATCAAATAATTGGAATGTCTCATTACAAACACCTCTCCTAAAAACTGTCAATAACAAACTAGTTTTGTAATATAAACACCATGAGAATCTTGATATTAATTTTAAACATAATAGTACTATTCTTGATTAAAAATGACTTTTTAGAATTCCTTTGAGAATTGTGAGAATTGTGAGATTGTTATTCCATTAACAAATTATTTGATTTGGAATAAAAAATGACCCTGAAACCATCAACAAAACAACAAGAAAGCCCACTACATGGGAGAAAATATTTGCCAATGCTATCACTGATAAAGGTTTAACCTCCAACATTTATAGGGAACTCATACAACTCAACAAAAGGAAGATAAACAATCCAATCAAAAAATGGGCAAAGGACCTAAATGGACACCTTTCAAAAGAGGACATTCAGAAAGCCAAGAGACATATGAAAACATGCTCAAAGTCACTAA
>NW_006290553.1:1243-11541 GCF_000327345.1 Myotis davidii
GCTGGGGATGGTCGGTGGGGGTAAGAGATCAAGCAAAGGACGTGTATGCATAACCAATGGACATAAGACACTGGGGGTATAGGAGAGGCTGGGGGAGGTCAAGGGGGAAAAGGGAGACAAATGTACTACTCTGTAATATTTTAAGCAATAAAAAAAAATTGACATTCTAATATTCTATGAAATTTATGCAAGCTGAAGGACTAAAAATAAGAGCCTCATAAGAAAGTCATTTTTAATCAAGAATATTGCTATTATGTTTAAAATTAATATCAAGATTCTCATGGTGTTTATATTACAAAACTAGTTTGTTATTGACAGTTTTAAGGAGAGGTGTTTGTAATGAGACATAGCTGTAATACATTAATATTTAAACACACCTTTTCTCACTCAGTATGAAATGTAAACACCATCACCCACAGACCCAGAATGTATTAATATTAATGAAAGAGAACTTCTCTGAGTTACTGACAGTTATGTACATAGAATTCCTTTGAGAATTGTGAGATTGTTATTCCCATTAACAAATTATTTGATTTGGAATAAAAAATGACCCCAAATAGCTGGGGTTTTTCTTATTTAAATTTTTTAAAAATTAATAAATCTATTTATAATTCTATTTTATTTTATATCTTGCTTTGATATATATTTATAGTCTGCCACCTGGCAGGGTGGAAGAAATATAATTCCGGTCAAATTAAAAACAAAACAAAACACCTCTGCTCCTCTTAGCAGGGTAGATTCTTCATGGCATTTGTCTTCACAAATATCTGCCATGATGTTGTTTGATTTGTTGATGCTAGCCATTCTGGCAGGTGTGAGATGGTACCTCATTGTTGTTTTGATTTACATCTCTCAGATGATTAGTGACTTTGAGCATGTTTTCATATGTCTCTTGGCCTTCTGAATGTCCTCTTTCGAAAAGTGTCCATTCAGGTCCTTTGCCAAATTTTTGATTGGATTATATCTTCCTTTTATTAAGTTGTATGAGTTCTCTGTAAATGTTGGAGATTTAACCCTTATCTGAAATAGCATTGGCAAATATGTTCTCCCATGCTGTGGGCTTTCTTGTTGTTTTGTTGATGGTTTCTTTTGCCGTGTAGAAGCTTTTTATTTTGATGTAGTCCCATTTGTTTATTTTCTCCTTAGTCTCCATTGCCATAGGAACTGTGTCGGTAAAGATATTGCTACAACATATGTCTGCTATTGTGTTGCCTATAGAGGCTTGTAGGATTTTTATGGTTTCCCGTCTTACATTTAAGTCCTTTATCCATTTTGAGTTTGTTCTTGTGTATAGTGTAAGTTGGTGATTTAGTTTCATTTTTTTGCCTATATTCTTTGTGCATCTTTTCCTTTTAGGATCCTGATAACGCTCCAGAGATTTGTCTATCAATAGAACACAGAGCTCAGAAATCCAGGATCCATGACACCCTCTCTCACCTCTTCAGTGTTCATCTCTGATGCCTATGCTCTCATCATATACTCTCTGTTTTCTTTTTTAATGGAGGAATCTTTTCTGTCTAGGGCAGCAACTTTCAGTCTCTTTCATCTCATCACACACATAAACTACTAAAATTCTGTGGTACACCAAAAAATATTATATTTTAGCCAATCTGCCAAAAAAGAGGTATAATTTTCATTTATTTACAAAAAATAAATTGTAATTAGCTACCCTTTTTGCTCCAAAGTGACTTTTAAAAAATAAGTTGCCAATCCTATCTAATAACAGACAAACATTGTAATTGACTGTACCTTCGCTACGCCTCCCATTAGCTAATCAGCATGATATGCAAATTAACCGCCAACAAAGATGGTGGCTAATTTACATACTGCAGGCAGATTCTGCTGCACCGCTCTGCCTGGGGCTGGTGGCAGCATGATCCCCAGATGCTGGCTGCCCCAGCATGAAATCCTGGCCTGCCGTGTGCGGCCCAGGGCAGGCGGCAGTGCGATCATGAGCCACCACCCGCCCCAGTGCAGGATCCGAGCCTGTTGTGTGTGGGGCAGGGCGGGCAGGGCGGGTGGCAGCATGATCTGAGCGGCCGCCCAACCCAGTGTGGGACCCAGGCCTGCCATCTGCCACCAGGGGAGCGGGCCTAAGCCAGCAGGTGGTTATCTCTTGGGGGGTCCCAGACTGTGAGAGGGCACAGGCTGGGCTGAGGGACACCGCCCCCCTGCCACTGCACACATTTTTGTGCACGGGGCTTCTAGTACATATATATAAGGATTTCTGCTACTAGGAATTAACCAATCAGAAGCAACTTTATTATGTGACATGACCAATAAGCTGAAACTCTATTATATGACCTATATATTTATGGTCCAAGACAGGGAATTCACACCAGACAGCTATTGTTGTATTGGCTGTTATGATTTTTTTTATTTGAAATTTTAAGGGAAAAGAGGTCATTATCCACTAAATAGGTATTGCATGTTTTAAAAATTCTTGTGGCACATCAGTTGAAAATCACTGATCTATGGGCTAGAGGCAGACTTATGTGTGTACTATGGTTTCTTTGATTTTTAAGGTTAGGATCAATCCTTTCAGTTCACCAGTTTACCTTGGAACATTACACTTTTGGAAAGCAAAGCTGGGAAGAGGCTTTTTTTTTTCTTCTTCTTAGAACTGCATATCCCTCACACAACATAGCAATTCTACTTAGTCATTGTGAAGGAAAACGGGGCTGTGGCTGATGGTGTGGAGGGTGGGCGGGGTGGGTAGGAAATAAAATAGAAGGAAAACATGACTTAAAATTTAAAATATGTTACCCTACTCAAAGATACTAATGGGAGGAAGGTTCTGGATATGAGACTGACTTGGCTCAGTTAATGCCCTGCAGTATACAGTCTGTAGTACTATAGGAGTCAATTCTACAGGAGTGATTTTCAACTAGGGTACCACGGCAGGCACACTGGTGTGCTGCAAGAATTTTGAAAACATGCAATATCTGACTATTCAGTTTGGGGGACTGACCTCTTTTCCCTTAGATTGTCAAATAAAAAAGAAATGACAACACAGTAGCCATCTGGTGTGAATGAATCAAAATTATACCCATTTTTGTCAGATGATAAAAAATAGATATTTTGATGTGCCTCAGAATTTTAGAAATTGGTTTATGTGTGCCATCAGATAAAAAAAATTTAAAATCATTGCTCTATATCATTAGTGATTATATCACAAAGATCAATAAGACCAGCAGTAATGAGCTAACAAACTGGGAAGATGACAGTATAGATGAACAAAAATTACAGGGAAATAACTTTAAACATTTCCTGCCAAATGCCCTACTAACCTTGGTCCTCATTATTCTGGGCCTCTTACTTGCCCTGGTTTCTGTAAAAATTAAAAAAAGTATTTCCTTTAAAAAACAAAATAAAACAAAACATGTTTTTATTGATTTTAGAGAGAGAGGAAGAGACAGAGAGAACCATAATGTGAAAGAGAAGCATAAATGGGCTGCTTCTTGCCTGCTCCCTACTGGGGATGGAGCCTGCAACCCAGCTATGTGCCCTGACCCTAAACCAAACTGGTGATCATTTGATGCATGCTCAACCACAAGAGCCTCACCAGCCACGGCAAAAGTTGTTTTTGTTTTTTCAAACATGGATCATATTTTCCGCATGGCATGTGGCATTAGAGTGGTAGCAGGATTTAAGGGGAAGTTGAGTTGAGGATACAGTTGACAGTCGTGGAATGGATAAACAAGAACAAATGTTGTATGACTGTTTGAGTGTGTCCCACAGTGCCTGGCACAGGAATTATGAGCGTAGCGGAGAATAAACAATGTTTGAAGTATAAAGTACCAGAAGCTAATCTATGGAAAACTATTTTTAAGAAGAATATATTTTCATTGATTTTGGAGAGGAAGAAAGAGGGAGAGAGATCTAGAAGCATCAATGATGAGAGAGAATCATTGATCGGCTGCCTCCTATTATGCCCCCAACTGGGGATGGAGCCTAAAACCAGAGCATATACCTTAACCCAGAATTCAACCATGACCTCTTGGTTCGTAGGTTGATATTCAACTGCTGAGCCAGGTTGGAAAACTATTTTGATCATCAGATATATAGTTATAACTGGAGGATTCTGTTCCCATTAATGCCTAATCAAAACAGAAATGCTGTTTTGTCAACATTTACTGTCCTATCAGAATATACTTAATAACATATCACATAATGATTATACAATTAAAAGCTTATCTTCATTTTTATGGGAATTATGTAAAATAGGATGATTATATTTTGTGTATGTGTGTGTGTTTGTGTGTATTTAATGCTCACCAGAAGATATTTTTTCCATTGATTTTTTAGAGAAAGTAGAAAGGAGGGAGAAGAGGGGAGGGAGGAAGAAACACTGATGTGAGAGAGACATATCAATTGGTTGCCTCTTGCATGTGCCTTGACAGGCTGGGGACAAACCTGCAACTGAGGTATGTGCCCTTGGTCAAGAATCGAACCCATGACCCTTTGGTCCATGGGCCGATGCTCTAATCACTTAGTGAACCAACCAGGGTTATTTCCTGTATTTTAATACAAAAACTTATAATGTACTAGAAAAATTTACCTGACATTACCAAACATGAAGTTGGAAAAAAAACATTTCCAAATCACCATCTATAATAATAAAAGCATAATATGCTAATTAGACTGGACAGCCGAACGACCTTCCGGACGAAGTTGGGGCTGTGAGAGCCAAGGCAAGCCACTGCGGCTGTGAGGGCTGATCCCCTTGCATGAATTTTGTGCAGTGGGCCTCTAGTTAATAATAAAAAACCCACAGGTTTTAATCAACCATGCCAGAGGGAAAACTGAATTAGCACCTTTTTAATAGAAAATATTACAAAACAATACAAAATAATGTTCATATTGTTAGAGTATATAGTAAAAAATAATAAAAATGAGTTATAAAATGTGTCAGGAAGTTAATTCATAAAAATATTATAGATTTTTTATGAACTTTGTGATGCTTTTGATAGCTTTGTAAGAGTCATAATTTGTTTTCATGCCCTAAGTATTAATGTGTATATCTAATTTTGTATTCATTGGTTTTGTGTGTTTTATTCTTTCCTTTTAATGAAGGCCATGAAAAATTTCAGGCCAACGTTATTAAATCTGCCCAAATTGATATTTTTGTATGTTAAACTGTTCCTATGTTTATTTTTTGCCACCTCCTGCATAACATATGCTCTGTGTGTGCAGAAACTGTTTTGTCCTCAATTCTATCTTCAGCATATAGAACTATGATAGCACACAGAAGGAACTTGATAAATATTTATTGAATGAAAGAATGACCTCAAAGGATAGGTTATTGCAATTTCTTCAGTTATTTTGATAATTCTTAGTGATGACTTATACTGAGAATTTGAAATAGCCTGTTTCCATTAAACACAATAAATTAAACATAATAAGAGCATTTTGTGCTGTTTTCTGAAATGACCATTTGGTGTATTTTCTAACATAATAGTGAGATAAAATGATGCCATTAACTCAACTCTTGCTTTTCATGAGATCATTTAAATCAGACAAAACAATGTATTCAAAAACCCGTGTAGTGTTTAAATAAATATAATCAAATTGGGCCAAAGCCACTAGCTATTTCTTCAAGTATTTGTTGTGTACCTGTTATATCTCTAGCACAGAGCCAGGCATATGGGGAGGTAGGAAATATTTTTTTCTTTTACATATGGCTTTATTTTTTCTTTAAAAGCAGCAACAATGTCATCTATGTCCTATATACTATGTGCTTAGTGTGATGGCTTTTTGATGTCCGCTTGGTTTGAGTGAACTACAGTCCCCAGAATTCTCTATCTTGTATGTGTCTGATTGGAGCAGGTTACAATGGCTGTCCTCTGATGATAATAGGAAGATAGCTGCCATTTTGTAGCATATATATAATTTCTTCCACTCATAGGAACTATAATCCAGGTGCTGCTGTGAAGGGATTTTGAAGATGTGATTAAGGTCCCTAATCATTAGTCTTTAAATTAATAGAAAGGAAGAATACCTTGTATGAGCCTACCAATCAGTGGAAAAGCCTTTAAAAGAGGATTTAGGATTTTCCTAAAGTCAGGGCTCCATCCAGTCTCTGGCTTTGTAATTGCTCTCCCTTTCTTCTGGATCTTCCTTTCTGACCACCACCTGTGAACAGAAATCTTCAGCTTGTGCTTGTCATTTCCATTTCCTGACTGCAGTATTATGAACTTTGGACTTGCTTACTCAGCCTCCACAATTGTACTAGCCATTCCCTTGTAATTAATATATCTCCTACTGGTCCCATTTCTCTCGTTGAATCCTGAGTAATACACTCACAAAATATTTCTTGACAAGACACAGTCTCTTTCTCAAAGGGCGAACTGGTACCTGAAAATGAAAACATAGAGAAGAGTTCAGGGTCACCCTTAGTTACAAGTGAAAATGTGTGATACAGAAAATAAGCACTTAGGATGTCAGGATCGTAAGAGATCAGTATGGCCAAAAATTAGTGAGAAAATATTCACTAATAAAATGAAATATGAATTTGTTTGTGAAGGATGCATAAAACTTAAAAGATCAGAGAAAAGTGAGAAAGCCATTCTGTTTAGTGAACAGCATTAGCAGTTATTGAGATTAAAATAGCATGTTGAGTCCAGAACATAGCAAACTGACTTCACATTAGACCAATATCCCACTTAAACTTTCACCTTAGTTGTCCTTCTACAAGCAGCTGGAAAGTCTAATAATGTCCTTAAGTTGTTATGAATTATTACCAAGAAAAGGTCAGGTATTTAACCCTAACAATCTTTTGTTAACTTGCAATGTTAATTTTTACAGTAGTTTTTCAGAGTAAGATAAAAAATCCTGGGTATAGTGTGGTCTTTTTTAAAAGAAAAACATAAAAGCTCAGAAATGAAGCAACAAAAACAAAGATTGCCCTTCCTGCCCCTGCAAAATAGTCTTTAGCTGTGGGCATCCCTTCAAATTCACTGGGCCTGACTTTGTTGAAAAATGAGTGAGCACATTTATTGAAAGGGTCAGGAAAGTCAAAGATGGCAGGTGTGTGGGGGGTTTATGTGTATGCGTGTGGGTGGGGTGGTAGCAGTGAAAGAGCAGCTAGTCATACCTGAGGCAAGGTAATTCCAGAGGACAAGAATTTATTCTGATAATAACTCTGAAGGTTTTGGGGTTTCTGTGCTATACCAACAAAGATTAGCTTTGTTCACTGAGAGTACATTTGGGGAATAACTTAGGGCGTATATTCTTGCTGTAAATATACTTTTTATTCTTGTTTGTGAGCAGTAGACAATTCTAATATATGTATTCTTTGGTTGGGGGTAGGAGGAATGGAATAAAAGGGCTTAAATTTTCCTAATGATTTCTCAATTTTAGCAAGCAGGCACCATGCTGGCAGTGATAGGAGAAATAATAGCTAGTATGTGTATAGCATTTTGTAGCTTACAAAGCACTGTCATCTATGCTACATAATTTCCTTCCAAGGCCCAGTAGGACCTCTTGGCAGGTCACAGTAACCCTGTGATACAGTCTTGTACTGTATTTTATGCATACACTTTAATGCTTTCATCATTTCTCTCTAATTAGGACACCTTCTTCCTGGAATGGTATATCAACCAATAAACCCCTGAAATAATGCTGTGTCGATTCCTAAATAGTTTTGCCCCCTAACCTACAAATATCACCCTCCTCTCATTGTCACAAATTATCCAACGGGGGCCCTGGACTCTCCACTATGCATCAATGAAAGGGTTAATATCTAACTCCAGGACCCAGCTCCGATTGACTGATGCCCAGGTCATGCTGATTGTTAAACATCATAAATCATATTCCTTAGTTACTGATTTTACACCTATTATCCGTATTTTCAAACTTGAAATCTGTCACATCTGATGTCTTCTTTCTCTGTAGTTTCATTTGTTTTGGTGGTTTATGCCTTAAGAATCACAATACTGTGATTTCAGTAGAATCTTAGGAAGGAGAAAAGATAAATGCAATAGCCAACGTGCTTTACTTAATCATAAATTTGATTAATAATCTTGAAAGTTGCTGAAAACATCCACTAGAATAAGGTTTATGTAAAAGCTCACTGTGGTATCTTGTTAATAAGTTCTACATGAAAAGAACAAGGATGCTTTGATCCAATAAGTGTGGAAATGTTGCATTAAATAAAGTCAAATGTGCTATTTCCCTAGCTTTGTAGTACCTTTTCTATAATTATTGCTCATTGTTAATTTCCAAGCCAAGTTAAAATATGGGTTTCTCACACTTTTTTTGCTAATCAGAATCTTTCTCTCTTTTAAATTGAATACAAATGTCCTTTTAAGGAAATAACATGTTATTATGTGCATTATTTTAGAAAGTGATGCATATTTGGGGAAACTGTGATGCATTATCTGCAATTCACTGGGCATCTAACACTCCTGTTTAAAGTCTCCTGTTCAACACTTCTGTTTAAAATATGAATTTCAGCAAAGAAACTGGGAACTATTTTTCCCATAATCTCCTTATCTGAGTCCTGGATTTCAGTTTGCCCATGAAAGCAAATTGAAAGAGATGAAGAAAACCTAGATGAAATGGACATATTCTTAGAAAAATACAAACTTCCAAAATTCAGTCAGGAAGAATAAAAAAATCTTAATAGGCTGATAACTACCACAGAAATTGAAGCAGTAATAATAAAAAAAAAATCTTCCAGCAAACAAAAGCCCTGCTCTGGACTGCTTCACAGGGGAGTTTTTCCAAACATTCAAAGAAGAACTAAAACTTATCCTTCTCAGGCTGTTCCAAAAAATTCAAGTGGAAGGCACACTTCCAAGCTGTTTCTATGAAGCCAGCATTATCCTAATCCCAAAACCAGATAAAGACACCACAAAGAAAGAGAATTACAGGCCAATATCCTTGATGACATATGCTAAAATCCTCAACAAAATTCTAGCATATAGGATCCAGCGTTACATTAGAAAGATCATAAACCATGACAAAGTGGGATTTATTCCAGGGATGTAAAGCTGGTACAATATCCGCAAGTCAATATACATGATACATCAAATAAACAAAAACTTTGAGAGACAAAAATCACATAATCATATCAATTGATGCAGAAAAAGCATTTGACAAAATCTAACACCCATGCCTGGTAAAAACTCTCAGCAAAGTGGGAATAGAGGGATCATACCTCAACATAATAAAAGCCTTATATGACAAAATTATAGCCAACATCATATTCAATGGACAAATACTAAAACCATTTCCCTTAAGGACAAGGATGCCCACTTTCACCACTTCTCTTTGACAAAGTACTGGAAATGCTACCCATGGCAATCAGACAAGAAGAAGAAATAAAAAGCATGCAAATTGGAAAAGAAGCAGTAAAATTGTTACAATTTACAGATCACATGATATTGTACATAGAAAACCGTAAAGACTCCATCAAAAACTACTAGACTTAATAAATGAATTTGGCCATGTAGCAGGATACAAAATTAAAAGCCAGAAATCTATGGCTTTTTTTTAATGCCCCAATAATGAATTCACAGAAAGAGAAACTAAAAAAAAAAAAAAAAAAATCCCATTTACCATCGCACCATAAAAATCAAGATACCTTGGAATAAACTTAACTAAGGAAGTAAAAGACCTATAATTGGAAAACTACAAGACATTGAAAAAAGAGATATAGGAAGACATAAACAAATGGAAGAATATACCATGTTCATGGATTGGTAGAATCAACATCATTAAAATGTCTATAGATTCAATGCAATCCACATTCAAATACCAATGGCATATTTTACAGACCTAGAAAAAACTCTCCAAAGATTCATCTGGAATAAAAAAGGAGTCCAAATATCATCAGGAATCCTTAGAAAAAAGAACAAAGTTGGAAGGATCATAATACCAGATATCAAGTTATATTACAAAGCTACTATTCTCAAAACTGCCTGGTACTGGCACAAGATAAGACATATAGACCAATGGAACAGAACAGAGAACCCAGAAATCGACCCAGCCATTATGCCCAATTAATATTTGACAAAGGAGGCAAGAGCATACAATAGATTCAATACAGTATCTTCAATAAACGATGTTGGGAAAATTGGACAGAGACAAGAAGAAAATGAAACTAGATCACCAACTTATACCATACACAAAAATAAACTCATAATGGATTAAAGACTTAAACATAAGACAGGAAAACATAAAAATCTTAGAAGAATCCATAGGCAGCAAATATCAGACATATGCTGTAGCAATATCTTTTTTGAAATATATTTTTTATCGATTAAGTTTTTACATATGTGTCCTTATCCCCA
>NW_006290553.1:12186-17974 GCF_000327345.1 Myotis davidii
GTCTTGATTCTTGGGGTCCTCTAGTCTGCTGTTGGATCTCTGTATATTATTCTTTATTTCAGTCAGTGTATGCTTAATTTCCAATCAGTTCTTTTTCATTTCCTTGAGGGTCTTACTCTATTTCTCAGAGGTTTCTAGAAGATTCTTGAATAACCTTATAACCGTGGTTTTGAACTCTATATCCAATGGTTTGCTTTCCTCCATCTCTGTCTTCTGTGACCTGTTTCTTTGTCTCTGCATTTTTTATGCTTCCCTGTGTTGATAGAGTGGTTTTGTGTGCTAGGTGTCCTGTAGGGCCCAGTGGCTCAGCCTCCCCAGTTACCTGAGGTGGACACACTTGGGGCACCCCCTTATGGGCTTTGTGCACAGTCTTGTTGTAGTTATGCCTTGATTGTTGTAGGATCACTGGGAGGAATTGACCTCCAGGCCAATTGGCAGTGAGAATCAGCTGTGTCTGCAGTGGGAGAACTTCTGCGCTGAAGACACCCTTCTGGGGCAAGACTTGCTTCAGTGGGGCTTTGGTGCTCACTGAGTCTGCCCCCTGGGTGTGTCCCTTATGGATCTGAGGAGCTGTAATCCGGATGGTCCCACTCTGACCACTGGGTACACTGGCTCTTGGAGGTTACCCAGCAGGAGCTTTGAAGAGGACTGCAGATTCCCCTTCCTTTTTTGGAGTTTGGAGGTGCCCTGATGCGCCCAAGCTGTGAAGCAATGCAAGCTGCTGTGGGGCCTTGGGCCTTCTCTTGGAAGTTCTGGTTCTGTGGCCAGGCTGCAGATTTTTAGGTAATTTTCAGGTTGCAGAGGGCCAGGGCATTCATATGCAAAAGCCTCTGCCGCAGCCTGGGGGGGGCGGGGTCTCAGGGAATCAAAGGGCGGAGCAAGCAGCTATGGCGGATTCTCAGCCCTGCCCTGAGGGGCCGATGCCTCTCAGTGTCCTGATAATTTAATTGCTGCAAGCACCTCTGAGGGAAAGCTGCCCTCGAATTCCGAGTTCTGCCCGCTGCCAGACAGTCCAGTTTCTCCCCATATGAGTTCTGGGTCCCCAGAGACTTCCCAGAACTGGAGTTCAGAGCAATCAGGAGCTGTGACTCCCTCCCCAGTCGCATCCTCAGGTACCAGCCCCCTTCCGCGTGCTCTCGAACCTCCGTACCTTTGCACTTTACTTCCGCAGCTCCTGACCCTCAATGTGGTTTTCTCTTTTCTTCTAGTTGTAGAATTTCCACTCCACCAGCCTTCCTGTAGTTCTGGATGTTGACCGTCCTGTCCTTTTATTGCGTTTCTGAAGTTGTTGTAGGAGGCAGCAATTTCGGTGTTCCCCTATGCCGCCATCTTAGTTTCTCCCGTAGCAATATCTTTATTGGTACAGTTTCTAGGACAATGGAAACTAAGAAGAAAATAAACAAATGGGACTACATCAAAATAAAATGCATCCGCACAGGAAAAAAAAAAATCAACAAAACAACACAAACCCCACCTGCCACCAACAAAACAGCAAGAAAGGCCACTGCCTGGGAGAATATTCTTGGCAAATTTATCTCTGATAAGGATTTAATCTCCAACATTTATAGGGAACTCATACAACTTAACAAAAGGAAGATAACCAATCCAATCAAAAAATGGGCAAAGGACCTAAATAGACACTTTTTGAAAGAGGACATACAGAAGGACAAGAGACACATGAAAACATGCTCCAAGTCACTAGTCATCCGAGAGATGCAAATCAAAACAACAATGTAGTTGTAAAATGGCTATCATCAATAAATCTACAAATGTCAAGTGCTGGAGAGGATGTGGAGAAAAAGAAACCCTCGTGCACTGCTGGTAGGAATGCAGACTGGTGCAGCCACTGTGGAAAACAGTATGGAGTGTCCTCAAAAGACTAAAATTGGAACTCCCATTTGACCCAGTGATCCCACTGCTAGGAATACATCCCAAGAAACTAGAAGCACCCATCAGAAAGGATATATGTACCCCTATGTTCATAGCAGCACAATTCACCATAGCTAAGATTTGGAAACAGCCTAAGTGCCCATCAGCAGATGAGTTGATTAAAACATAGTGGTATATCTACACAATGGAATACTACGCTGCCGCAAAAAAAGAAAGAACTCTTAGCATTCGCAACAGCATGGATGGACCTGGAGAGCATTATTCTAAGTGAAATAAGTCAGTTGGTGAAAGATAAATAACACATGATATGACTCATTTGTGGAATATAAAGAACAACATTAACTGATGAACAAAAATTGATCCAGAAACACAGAAGCATCAAGTGGACCATCCAACTTCAGAGGGAAGACAGGAGAGGGTGGGGGGACAGGGGGTAAGAAATCAATCACAGAACTTGTATGCATGAATCCTATATAATAAAACCTTAATATGCAAATCGACCAAAAGACAGAATGACTGGCAGAACGTCTGGTTGCTCTGACACGCTCTTACCACCAGGGGACAGACGCTTAATGAAGGAGCTGCACCCTGGTCATCAGTGGACTCCAACATGGGGAGCACCGCTCAGCCAGAGGCTGGGATCATAGCTGGTTAGCACAGTGGTGGTGGCAGGAGCCTCTCACACCTCTGCTGCAGGCTGGTGGTAAGGAGCAAGGGGTTCTCTCACCAGTGATCGGGCCTAAGCTAGGAGGCATACATCCCCTGAGGGGTCCCAGACAGTGAGAGGGCACAGGCCAGGCTGAGGGACCCCCCAGTGCATGAATTTCATGCACCGGGCCTCTAGTATAAGCATAATCAAAGGACACAGACAGTAGGGGGTGAGGGCATGTGCTTGGGGGTGGGAGCTTCCTGGGAGAAGTCAATGGGAAAAAAGGAGACATGTAATACTTTAAACAATAAAGAATCTCAATTAAAAATAAATGTGTGATCTGACAGGTAAACCTAAAATTATTGATAATATGAAATGTATATAATATTTTGGGATAAATGGATTTTATATTCATTTCTGCTTTGTCTAAAATTAGTCTATATTAGTATTATAATCAGAAAATGTAGACATAATATTCAAAGTCTGCATATTATATTTTGTATGTAATATTTGATCATTATATTTTTTATTGTAACATTTATGTAAAAAATATATGCTACAGACACAGATTGGAAAGAAATAAAGCAAACTCTTAGCAGAGGTTATCCCTGGATATTAAGATATGTGGCATTTTCTCTATTTTTCTGAATTTAATCACTTTCATTGTGGAGATTATCTTTACTTTAAAAGGAAATAAATATATATGGGGCATTATATTTGCCCTTGTGAAGCTTGCAGATTCCCAGCACAGTGTAGATGGTTGAAAATAGATTGTGGTCTTATAGAAGTCCAGGCTGGAAAAACATTTCACTAGAAATCAAAATACTTTGGAAAAATTAAGTTTCCACTTTAAAAAATTATAGTGGGATAACTTTTCACCTGTCTTACAGTTTTAGAGTGGAAAGTGATTCTAAAGCCAGGAACTTGTATATGGGACTATACCAAGTGTCTAATTACTTCTCTAAGCTGCAAAGTCTACTATCCATACTAATAATAGAGGAGTATGTAAATTGTCTGAGATGCCATCACAGTAACAGTAACAACTGAATAGCAGGCTGCATGGGGTGACCAGGCTGGCAGGGGAGTTAGAGAGGGATGACCAAATGACTGAACAGAAGGCTGCGTGGGGCAACCAGGCCGGCAGGGTGGTTAGTGAAGGACAACCAAAGTACTGAACAGCAGGCTGCGTGGGACGACCAGTTTGGCAGCGGGGGGGACGGGGGTGTGTGCAGTTGGGGGTGACCAGGCTGCCATGGGGGGCAAAAGGGGCGTGGTCAGCCTGGCAGAGTGGGGAGTTAGAGGCAATCAGGCAGGCAGGCAGGTGAGCAGTTAGGAACCAGTGGTCCCGGATTGTGAGAGGGATGTCTGACTGCCGGTTTAGGGATCGGGCCTAAACCAGTAGTCGGACATACCCCAAGAGGTCCTAGATTGGAGAGGGTGCAAGGTGGGCTGAAGGAAACCCCTGGGCATGAATTTCATGCTCCGACCTCTAGTCTATACTAATAAAAGGATAATATGCTAATTAGACTGGATAGACCAGACTTATTCCAGAATTCAAGTACACACAACTGAAGATCAGTTAAACCTAGTTTGCTTATCCTCTCACCAAAGCCAAAGAAATATGGACAGAACAATAAAATTGGGCACTTAGCCACTGATCTTTTAGTTATTTCTTGCCTACAGAGTGTGTTTTGTGAGCTCCCAATCTATAAAATATCATAAAGAATCACAGTTCATTTACATGTCAGCCACTCAATTAGATTATATTGAGCACTTCCAATGTGTCTAATGTTGTAATAATTGCATGTTATTTTTATTGTCAATAAGTAATACTATTTTTGGCTCTCACACAGAATAAAATATATGAAATATTTAATTCTTTACCTAAGAGAGAGTCAAAATTTTATTGCTCCAAATGAAATGATAATGCATATAAGGTCATCATAAATTCTTGAATAGGTGGCTTAATCTAGCATGAGGCAGAATAGGCTCAAGATAGTACATTATTTATCTCACAAAAATATATCTGACCTTGTTTTCAAGGATAGTCTGGTAGATTCTAGTCTCAAAAATTGGATGACATATGGTAGGTGAAATGCCCCCAACCTGAAAGTAGAAGAGACTCTTGTAAGGCCAGAATACAATTGTTTGTTTAATTGTTTTCTAAGCAGTGAAATTATTTTGCTCTGAAAAGCAGTCAAGGAGAAATTTGTTTAAAATGCAGTCTATACAGAGATTGTAATTTTCTCAAGACCTCAATCAGCATAGGGAAATTGTTAACAAGACCTTCAGACTCCTAACCCTCTAGTAATCAACATTTTCTAGTAAAGTCCCAGATTATCAAGCCTCAAAAATGGTATCTAACTCTGAGTGATTTAATTACTTTTGATCTTTTCGATCTTCTGGTTACTCACTACCAAACACCATAAAGAGAAAAACAAAACAAAACTTGTATCTTTCTTTGGTTAACATTTTTTTTTATATATGGTTTTTAGCAGTTTGAAGAAAAGGGAGAGACTTGTTAAAGACACAATGATATTTAAGTGGTTTCAGATAATTAATTTTTGGTTAATATAGATAAAGAAATGAGCAAAATACATTTTAAGTAGTCTTCCATTTATAAAAAATTGAATTTTTACCCATTTTAAAGTATTTATTTATTTTTTTGCATAAAGTGATATGGACCAACTAGTGGCCTGGTGGATGAAATTCTTGCACAGTAAAAGGGAATTAATTAGAGGAAATATTTTAATATTGCTCTTCACGTCCCTCGGCCCGGTGCTGGACAGGGAGGCAGCCTCATATCCTGGGCTGGTACAAGTCACTGCCCACCTTCTCATGCCTTGAACACAGCCTCCTGCTGTTTTGTCATTATGGTGTCAGGGCATGATGACCATTTGCATATTAGCCTTTTATTATTATTACTAGAGGCCCGGTGCACAAAAATTTGTGCACTCGGGGGGGAGGGGGGTGGTCCCTCAGCCCGGCCTGGGCCCTCTCGCAGCCTGGGACCCCTCGGGAGATAATGACCTGGTGGCTTAGGCTGCTTCTGGGTGGCAGAGGGAGGACCCAATCCCTAGGTGCAGCCCCTGGTCAGGCTCAGAGCAGGGCTGATTGGGGAGTTGGGGCACCGCCCCCTGTCATGCACAGAGCAGGGCGGATTGGGAGGTTGCGATGCCACCCTCAGTCACACTCAGGGTAGGGCTGATTGGGGGGTTGGGGCACTGCCCCCTGTCACACTCAAGGCAG
>NW_006290553.1:18187-18816 GCF_000327345.1 Myotis davidii
GGAGATAACCTCCTGCTGGTTTAGGCCTGCTCCCGGGTGGCAGAGGGCAGGCCCAATCCCTAGGTGCAGCCCCTGGTCGGGCTCAGAGCAGGGCCGATTCAGGAGTTAGGGCACCACCGCCTGTCATGCACAGAGCAGGGTGGATCGGGAGGTTGCAATGCCACACTCAGTCATGCTCAGGGTAGGGCTGATTGGGGAGTTGGGGCACTGCCCCCTGTCACACTCAAGGCAGGGTCGATGGGGAGGTTACGGTGCCAGCTTCTATCACCCACAGAGCTGGGCTGATCAGGGAGTTGGGGCGCTGCAGCCTGTCACACACAGAGTAGGGCGGATCAGGGGGCTGGGGAGCTCCCCCCTATCAGGCACAGAGCAGGGCTAATAGGGAGGTTGTGGCCCCGCCCCCTGTCACACACAGAGCTGCAGGGCGATCAGGGGTTTGGGTGCTGCCCCCTGTCATGCTGATCCCGGTGCCGGGAGGCCTCACGGCTCCACTGATCCTGGTGCTGGGAGGCATATTACCCTTTTTTTATATAGGATAGAGACCTGGTGCACGGGTCGGGGCCAGCTGGTTTGCCCTGAAGGGTGTCCTGGATCAGAGGGGCTAATGGCTGTTTGCAGCTGGTTACAAC
>NW_006290553.1:18953-24263 GCF_000327345.1 Myotis davidii
AGGTATTTGGTTTGTGTGGGTTCTATAATCGAAACACGGTATCAACTCCAGCTCTGAGATCCCGGTGGGCTGAATGCAGGTGTCTGGGGTTTTGTTTAGCTTCTATATTTGTAACAATCTTTCAAACTGCAAGCTCAGAGGCCAGCAGCGGAGGGCGGGGAACGTTGGAGTCCTCCGTCACTGAAGTAAGCAAGCCTTATGTTCGCTTCAAGCTGCCTGGCTGTCGGCCGCTGTCTTGGCTGGCAGTTAATTTGCATATTGCCCTGATTAGCCAATGGGAAGGGTAGCAGAGGTACGGCTAATTACCATGTTTCTCTTTTTTAGATAGGATGATATCTGGCCCAACTTTTTGATTATTATGTGTGATAAATTCCTGGAAATGTAATCATCCAGCCCAGGAACCTCAATATTTGCTGTATCCTGTCAAACTATCTCCAGAAATACTTTCCCCTATACTCTGAGCAGGGCTATCAGGTGTCTGTTTCATCACACCCTCTCCAGTACTGAATATTGTGATTTTTTAAATGTTCCAGGTATCTTTCCTTTGTAATTACTTGATTACCTTTGAAGTTAAACTTTTCTCACATATATTAGGTACTTTATTTCTTCTTTAGTTCAAGGTCTTTGCTCAGACATATTCTTCTTTGAGTAATCCTATTTTGTTTGAGTTCATGGGAAGCAAGAGCAGCTTCCATGGAAGAAGGTGGGGGACTAAAGGGGGAGAGTGGTGCTGGTCCACATGTGGCTGGCAATGGCTCCTGTTAAAGATTATATCGGAGGTGAGGGGGTTAAGGGAGGTGTTAGGTTCTGAGACTAAATTTGTTAGGGTGAGGGTGTGCAGTCAAAGGTCACCATTTGGGAGGTTGGGCCTCTGGGGTCTGGTGGGGAGCATGAGGGTCAGACCCAGGTTTGGTGAGGGATGCAGGAGGGGAGCAGTCTAGCTGGGAAGGCCCGTGGGTCTGGGCAGCTCCCCGGATTCAGGTGCCTAGCACTCACCAGTAGCGTTGAGGCCACTGTACTGTCCAGGCCCCATGACAGCCAGACAGACCTGCAGCTTCAGCTCTGGCCAGATTCTAAGATGGAGTTTGTGGTATAAGCTGTTTATTAGGGATCAACACCTTGAAAGGAAGAGGGGAAATAGCATTGGGAAGAGGGAGAAGTCAAACTGAAATTCGGTTCTGACAAAGCTTTTACTAACCTGGTAAGAAAATTTGGAAGCCTGCCTTCCAGAGTTGTTTCACAGAGTTATTTCACAGGCTCAAATGACAAGGTTTTTATTGATTTCATTTTTATTTATACCCCCTCCTCACCTAGTCGCTGGATATTCACTGCCCTAGGAACTGTGTGGACTCCAGCAAGGTGGACTTATGTGGCTAGGGAGCTGCATCAGACAATGAGGGAGCTGGCAGCTGGAGGCTGCCTACTGACTGTATTTTATGCAGTTGTAGTGTTTTGCCCTCACAGGGGTTCTTGATGTCTACTACAGTTTGCCTGTTGGGCTGCTCAGATCTCCTTATACCTGTATTTGGAAGAGTGTTTAGTGGGAAGAACTATAGTCCCTGTCACTGAAACTGTTCTTAGGGTCATAATTGATACTTATTTCTCCCTCTTCTAGTATCCATCCTATATTCTTCTTAATCTTAGCTACTATCTGTGCTCACGTTAATGGCCTACCTATAAACATGACCTAGGCCTAAATCCAAGGGGTCTGGGTCCTTTGTTACCATGCTGTTCTTATTTAAACTGTGATTCATGCCTGACAAAGCCTCAGCTAACCATATTGGGAATTAGGAAGCAGAGCTTATCAGAGTTTCCTGCTTCCAGCAGAAATGAATGAGCCTTTATAACCCCACCTTGATGCAGGCTGCCTGGGAGGTGATAAACTCAAGCGGAGATGAATTTGAAAACTTAGGTAGACCTTGAACAAACAGGTAACTA
The DNA here is from genome assembly GCF_000327345.1 of Myotis davidii. Classification (NCBI taxonomy): domain Eukaryota; kingdom Metazoa; phylum Chordata; class Mammalia; order Chiroptera; family Vespertilionidae; genus Myotis; species Myotis davidii. Next base: position 20,892 of record NW_006290553.1, read on the forward strand.
AAGGCTGTTTTCTGTCTACACTCAGTTCTAGTGCAAAAGTTTTTTTTTCTTAAATAACAGTTTTATTGACATATAATTCACATATCATATGACACCCCTTTAAAGTGTACAATTCAATGTTTTTTGTATATTCACAGATACGTGCAACCACCACCACAATCAATTTTAGAGCATTTTCATCACATCAATAAGAAACTCCACACCCCTTAGCTATCACCCCTATCCATTCACTCCCCCATCCTTAAGCAACTACTAATCTACTTTCTGTATCTATGGATTTTCTTATTTTGGAATTTTATATACATTATATTATGTAACATGAAGTCTTTTGTTACTGACTTCTTTAGCATAATGTTTCTTTTTTTTTATTGCTTAAAGTATTAAAAGGGTATTACATATTACATATGTCTCCTTTCCCCCCCCACCCTTGACAATCCCCTGTATTCTAATTATTGCCCACCCTTGACAATCCCCTGGCCTCCCCTACCCCGCAGTGTCTATGTCCATTGGTTATGCTTATATGCATGCATACAAGTCCTTCGGTTGATCTCTTACCCCCCTCCCTCCTGCCCTCCAACCCTCCCCGGCCAAAAGTTTTCTTATAATAGGATCTGAGAAGTGCATCTTCAGGTCTGCCATAGTAAGTCCAGTTCAAGAGGCAATCTTTTCCAAAAGTCAGGGCAGTCAGACAGTGCAGCATGGAGCTGGAAGGATGTTTCTGATTGGCCTGCTTGTTAAATTTGCCAATCTCTTAATCACTGTGGTCAGGAGCACAGGCTTTCACCATTGGTCAGGCCCAGATTATATGACCACTACAGTGGTCAGGGAGTGGTTTGCCCAGCATGTGGAATACATTTACTGTAGAAAATATATCTTTAATCTTGCCTGTGTCGTCCTTTCAATTCCCAGTCAGGGCACGTGCCCAGGTTGTTGTGGGCTTGATCCCCCAGTAGTGGGTGTGCAGGAAGCAGCCAATTGATGTTTCTCTCACATGGATGTTTCTCTCTTTTTCCCTCTCCCTTCCTCTCTCTCTAAAAGAAAATCAATAAAACCTATTTAAAAAATTAAAAAAACAAACAAACAAGTATATCTTTAGTTACCAGACTAAAGGCGAACACTGAGCAGCCAAATACAATTGATGGTCACTACTTGAAGGATTCAGAAAGAATTTTAGATCTAGCTGTAAGACATCTACAAATGTGAGCTAGTATTAAAGTCAAAGGTTCTAAGAAATCCTGAGATAAGCATTTTCAGGTCTCATAGTTCAAATCTTTATGTAAGAACAAAAGTAAGGGAGGCACAGTTTCCTTTAGCAAGTTCAGAGGCAGTAACAGCAGTAGTGAAAACTGCACACAAACCACATAAACCTCATCTCATGGTGTGCTGATGAAAAATAAAACAAGGGCACAGCAATAAGTCTTTTGCTTATCAAGAAACTCACATAATTTTATTTTTATGTATTTTTCTTATGTAGAATAACTTCATAGTCTACTTAGAAAAATAGAAAACTTTGCAAGTATTTAAATTATACATAATATAGGCAGAATGTCCATCATTCATCGGATGGAAGACAAATGGGATGGTGATCAGTAGCAGGAAGCCACTACTGCCAATACTGGCTAGAGCGATAAGGGGAGGCAGTATGGTTAAAGGAGTCAAGACAGTAGGGTCACCCAGTTGAACCCCTGCAGACCAATCTGATGGGAGCTGAAGCCACATAGGAGACACAGTTACTACCAGAGACACTGGCCAAGGAGATGGAGAAAAATTTTGGCTTTTTCTTTTGCTAGTTTCTCAGCTTCTCCAGTGGTTCTGAATAATATAGCTGAGCCATAAGCCACTGTTGTAATCAATCAGGTAATAAAAATACAATGCAGCCTATTGTAATCAATTTCCTACCCATACATAGCAGAGGCCAGAAATGACAAGGAATACATCAGAGGGTAAGATCCAAGAAAAGTACTTGTAGCCAGGATGAAAACACTATCAGTCTTATACTAATGCCTTAAATCAGAGGTGAAGTAAATGAAAGGTCGTTCAGAGACTGAAATAGATATTGTCTCTTTTCTTAAGTAATGCTCATCCTTCAAAGTCCCCAAGACCAGTAAATTGGTCCTTATAGTTATTTCTCCAAGTTCCTTATCTGTGACAAAAGTAGGCTCTTTCAAGAAGATTTATAACCTGGGGAACCAGCTATGCATTAGTGATCTTAACTTCTTTATGTCATAGGGGTTGGGGAAAGCACTCACTAAAACAGTTTGGAAGTACAGTATAGTACAAGCAAAATTTACAACTGAGGTGTTATAACTTTTCTAATATTGTGGTTTATTGAAGAACAACAGCTATTTATCTTGAAATGAATGCTATAGCTTAAACTTAAATGTTTCTTAGAAATTGCATGCAAAAACCCTCCCTCTATGTGTTCCAACACATAGTGACCAGATATAGATAAAGTTCATTAAAGCTGCTTTCTGTAAATGGAACAGTTGGCCATCCTTTGCCCATTTCAACACTGGACACTGTAGGCTATTTAGGATCTGCTGGATCTCTATTTATAGCAATAGCCAGAGAGGTTCTTTAGCTTTGGGACATTAATGAGAAATCAAAGAAATTTGCTGAGATACCTTAAAGTTGTATATATTTTCTCTGGATATCTATATATAAACAAAGCTAATATGCTAAGTGTCCATCCAGGTAATGACTTCACATAGCAGCACTCGACTTCCTCTACTAAGTGACAAGCCTCCTTGCATTTTTTTTTTCAGCCCAGGAACATGACTTGCTTTATAGCCAAGTGCAAACATTTTACACTTTAACCAAATGTCTGTGAAGCATTTTCCCGTGCCTCATCTCATTTGATCCTCACATAAGTAATGGAGTAGTTAGATAGGAGACTTGGTAGAATCCTATTTTCTCTTCATTAGCTGGAAAACAGAGGCTTAGAAAGCTTAGAAACTTGACCCGACTGAAAAGAAGTAAGAAATAGTGGACCTTGAAAATGACTTCAGGTTTTCTCATGGCGCAGAATATAGTCAAACACTGCTGCAGTTAAATATTTTACCCTTTGTTCTCCCTGCATGATCTACAATAATAATCTGCTTCATGTTGATATTTACTGCTGCGTTGCTGACGATTACTTGAAAGAGAAGTTGGGGTGCTTCACTAGCCTGGAAAAAGTTTAGCTACATCAGAAATCAGGTCTACGTAAGCAAGTTTATTCTATCCTATTTAATAAAATCCTAACATGCAAATTGACTAAACGGCAGAATGACCGGTTGCTATGATGTGCACTGACCACAGGAGGGCAGACAATCAATGCAGGAGCTGCCCCCTGGTGGTCAGTGTGCTCCCACAGGGGGAGCACCTCTCAGT
>NW_006290553.1:24377-25542 GCF_000327345.1 Myotis davidii
AGACTCCATGGTGCACGAATTCGTGCACTGGGCCTCTAGTATATATATAAAAGGCTAAGTTGACTTGCACGTATGTGATACATATAAAGTTCTCTCTGGCGCCAATCGCACATGTGTGTTTCGAGCTGTCATTGTCAATTGTGAATTCGGTTGACACTTCTATTTTAGAGAAAGGGTGAATAATGGTATTAAAATATTTCTTCTAATTGATTTCCTTTCAATGTGCACAAATTCATGCACCAGGCCACTAGTTTACATATATTAGTCTTGATCTCAGTTTCCAGTTTCTGTTCTCTAAGTAACTATTATTATCTCATGTGAGTTAGTCTTTTTGAACCTTCTCTATAGTATTCATCATTGTTCTGCTTGATGATGGAATGTCCATTTCTTACAAAAGGTCTCTTACTACTCAGATTGTTTTAATTACTATGGTTTCACTAAATATTCTTTAAATGTAGTAGATTACATTGAGTTTTTGAATGTTGAGCCAGCCTTGCATTCTGGGGATAAACTCCATTTAGTCATAAACATATTTTTATATATTTCTGGATTTGGTTGCTGTTATTTTGTTGAGAATTTTTGCATTTATGTTAATGAAAGATACTCGTATATAATTATTTTGTCCTGTAAAGTCCTTTTCAAGGGTCCTTAAAAGATCTGAAATCTTCTACTTGACTCCCTTTTTCTATGCCATGCTCTGAAAGTTGTTTGGGGGCAAAGAGCTAGGACACAGGTTTCTATGCCAGTCAGTGTCAAAAGCTCTGCCTCTTAGTCAGCCATTGGCTCCTCACGGTTCACCAAGATTTGGTTCTGATTGGTCAGTTTCTATGCCAGTCAGCATCAAAAGCTCCACCTCCTAGGCAGCCATTGGCTCTTCTGGGAAATCAAGAACAGCCTGCTGACAGCTTCCTCTCTCTCTGGGCCTATCTCCAAGCCTGATCCACAGCTTCTGCGGCAGCTGCGGGTCAGGCCCTGCCTCTCTTTCGAGGCCTATCTCAGGACCTGATCTGCAGCCTCCATGGCAGTTGCTGATTAGGCCCTGCTTTTCTCACCATGCCTGCCTCACCCCATCCAATTGCCTGCTGCCCTGCCTGCCTACCGGCCACCAGCCCTGCTGTGATAGGAGCCTGTGGGTCACAAGGGAGGGACTGAGAGGTGATCCATG
>NW_006290553.1:25764-31446 GCF_000327345.1 Myotis davidii
GCCGCACATTCCAAGTGGAGCTGTTTTCAAGTGGCTAAAGTGCTGGCAATTCATGCCTCTTGGCCTTTCCCATCTGGGGTTTCCTCCTTGGGTCAGTTTCAAACTTCACCGAGACACCGAAGCAGCTCTGCCCTGGTAGTTCTGCACCGGCTCTTCCTTGAGGTCTCTGGGTCCACAGTCTGAGCTCAAGGAGGTCACCCAGAGCCCGTTCCCCCAGACAGGTGGGGCGGGGGGCTAGCTTGAAGAGCTGGAGGAAGATGGCAGAGTAAGTTGGTATGAACCGGTGCCTGCTTCGCCAGACTTCCTAAGCTCCCCACTGGGCCCAGACTCCGCCCCTTCCCCACACCAGGAGTATCCAGTTGATGTCCCCTCCCTGCACCCAATGTTCTCCTCCCTGTTCTACCATTGAGGGAAGAGAGCAGTTCACTTGTTCTGGACCCTGCCAACCTGGCACGCTGAGGCACAGGTGGTGCAGCTTAGGGTGATCTCCCTGAAGTGTGGGGCAGGGTTGCAGAAGCTCACAGCCTCCCCTGGGCACCATGCATGGAGAAACCACTCTCCACTGAGCCACCATCCACCCAGGACCTGTGGGGGTTGGGGTGGCAAGGGGCTCCCACTGACCCCACTGAAGCTAGTCTTGGCTTGGCCAGCCACCCCTGCCACCCAAGGCCTGCACATGCCCCACGGGCTTCATTGCCCTCATAAATTGCTGTGGTCCAGCCGTCCCATCCCAGGAAGTGGTCATCCTGATCGCCATGGCTCACTCCCCAGTGCAGTTGGGCCTGCCCAGCAAGCATGTAGGCAGGAGATGGGCCTTTGAGCAGAAGGAGGAGGCATGCCGGGCCAGGGCAGAAGTGGGGAACTTGGTGGTGTAAACACAGCCCATCCCCATGTTGTGCCAGCCCCTCACACTGCATTCCAAAACCCCTGGGTGCCCCTGCCCAGCACTGTGCTCTCGGGCCAGGTGTGGGAGTGAGGGACCTGGAGCAGCGTCCTGAAGGCAGCCTCGCTGGCTTGGAATCACAGTGGTCCATCAGGGAGGGATGCGGGATGCAAAATTCCACCTCTCTCTCTCTCTCTCTCTCTCTGTCTGTCTGTCTCTCTCTCTCTTTCTCAGAGTGGGCCCTGTGTCTCTGATGGACAGGCAAGGGCTCGGTTGAGGCAATGGGCACTGCCCAGGCCCCTGCCTGCCCCCAGATCACATTGGGATGTGTCTCCATGTCTCCGGTGGGCAGGTGAGGGCTCGGGCGAGGTGATCTGCACTGCTTGCCTTCGCCCCAGCCCCCGCCCACCCCCAGATCGCACATGGGAGTGGGACCCCTGTCTCTGGTGGGCGGGGGCGGGGGTTGCTCCGGGCAATCAGCACCACTTGCCTTAGCCCCCAGTAGCACAGGGAGGCCTGGATGGCGGCTTGCGCTGTCCTGCCCTGCCTGCAGTATGCAAATTCGCTGCCATCTTTGTTGGTGGTTAACTGCCATTTTTGTTGGCAGTTAATTTGCATATCGCCCTGATTAGCCAATGGGAAGCATGTTGGAGGTACGGTTAATTACCACGTTTGTCTATTATTAGATAGGATATATTCAGACTTATTAATTAGGTTGCATTTATTTATTCAATTAATGTCTAGTTATCAGTCAAGGGCTGGGTATGTGTGCTCAACAATACCAAGTACTGAATACATGATGAAAAGTGTAAGAGGTGTCATATCTGACTTCATGTAGTCTAGATATATTTTGGCACTGGCTTGTAATATTAAAAGTAAACTTCATATTTTAGTGGATTTAATTGTATTTATATATTAATTTTTTGGGGGAAATAACTTTGCAATATTTCTTCTTCTATTCCAGAGATAATTCAAATTGTTTTTTAATCCTTGAAAGAGAGTTTTATAAATTCTCTTTTCTTAAGTAGAGGACTTGTATATATTTTTTGTTAACCATATTTTATGTGCTTTGTTGCTATTGTCAATGTGCTTTTTTTCCCCCTATTACACTTTGATGGTTATTGCTGGTATAAAGAAATGCTATTGCTTTTTGTGTGAATCATTTACTGATCTCACTAGGAAATCCTAATAGTGATTTCTTTCGGATTTGCCAGATAGAGCTTACTGGATCTTCATTTTCATGAAATATACTCTGCACAATACTGGTATTTCTGTGAATTAATATAGAGTCTGTGTTTATCTAATGTGAACAGGCTGTGTATGCATTTTCTCTGCAGGGATTGGATTCAGTGTAGTGTGGCAGTAGGGGATTTAAACCTCTTTTGGAAAGATCAGCCACTTTCTGCTTAGAGTAAGGGTTGAAAATAGAATTCTCTTGTATGTATCATCATATCCTACCCTGGCAATAGTGCCATGTGAAGTTCCATGGTGATCAGGTTGGATAATTTTCATCTGGCTGTAAGATTATGAGAAGCCACACTTCATCATTATATCTATCTCTGTCTCTATCGCTATGTCTATCTTTATCACTATCTCTATCTTTACCTATAGTATGTCTACCTTCAAACTCAAGCTATCCTTTAATAACATGTATTTTAACTTCTGAAATGTTCAACATATACTATGTCCAATTATTATATTTTTCCAAACATTAATGATGTAGTTGAAATCATCGATAATTGAATAAAAAATATTTTATAGTATTCCATCATGTCAACACACTGCATTTTCTTTTATTTTAAAATATCCTATCTAATAATAGACAGATGCAAATTAACCGTACCTTCACTACGTCCACCATAGGCTAATCAGAGCAATGTGCAAATTAACCGCCAACAAAGATGGTGGCTAATTTGCATACACCAGCTGGGAGAGAAGACTGAAGACACTGTAGAAGAAAGCCAAGCAACAGAGCCGAGGTAGCGGAGATGGGCGGGAGACAAGCAGCAGAGACGGGTGGGGTAAGAACGGCAGAGAAAGGTGGGGTAGGAACAGCAGAGATGGAAGCAAAGCCCTATTCTTGCAGGAATCTTCCTGCAAACAAGCCTCTAGTATTTTCATAAAATACATTATTTAAAGACATTAATGACAGTCTTAACATCAGCCAGCTTTTATTTACTTAAATAAACATAGCTTGTAATAAGTTTTATTGTTGATATCCACTCATTTTTTTAACCTGATAACATTAAAACAATTTAAAATTCTATTTAGGAAAAACACACATGCACATATAATAGGAAATTTTCATTCTCCAGAAACATAAGAACACTTTTTGAGGCTGTTTTGGGGAAAATGGTTCTTCTTATTATCTGGATAACAAGAGGAAGGGAATGTTGTTGGCTAGTCTAAACACTAAACTAGTTATTTAAGAAAAAGTCTAAGTAATTGACAAATGATGATTCTTTTCCCTAAGAAAAATGGATATATGCCAGAATTTCACATTCAGCTTTGATTTATCCCAACTTTGTCAATAGTAAATAGGTACAGGGAGAAACAAGCAAAGGCAATGAGTCAAAGTAAAATGGTTAGACATTAAAAGGATGAAATCAGAAGCAAAGAAATATTTACTAATGTTTATTTAACTGCCCAAGTAAATGACAAAAGAGGAAATAATATGCAAGTGAAAATATGACTAATAACTTTTTTTCTACTTGATAAGGATAAGACCACCTTAGTGCTAACAAATGGCAAGTTCTATCACCAACATAGTTATGCCAAGTAGACTATTAATATATTTAAACAGATAATTGTTTGAAATGTATAAGGGGAAAATTGTCTGTGGCCCTAGAACTTGAAGGTTAATGTATCTGTGTTGGATGATGCCATGAGTCAAATATATATAATCTATAATAATAAAGGCATAACATGCTAATTAGACCAGACAGCCAAATGACTTTCCAGACGTCATTCTGGACATCCTTCCAGATGAAGCTGCAGTGGCAGGGGCCAAAGCAGAGGTGGTTTTGGGTGATCAGGCAGGCAGACAAGCAGTTGGAGGAGACCAGGCAGGCAGACAGAGAGATGAGGGGCGATCAGGCAAGTAAACAGAGGGGTTGGGGCAATCAGGCAGGCAGGCAGAGTGGTTAGGTGTGATCAGGCAGGCAGGCAGGCAGGTGAGCGGTTAGAAGCCAGTGGTCCCAGATTGCAAAAGGGTGTATCTAGGCTGAGGGACTGTCCCCCACCCCCGCCCCCATGCAAGCATTTCATGCACTGGGCATCTAGTGTTTACTTATAAAAGTAAAGAACTTCAAAATAAGAAATAGGTTAAAAGCAAAAATAAAAATACAATTAAAATACTTATCTCTGTTGTATACAAATGTTGGATCTTCTCATTAGCTAGTATCCATCTACACTACTAAAAGGGAAAGATGCAAATTGACCGTACCTTCATGTTGCCCACCAGCCACTCAGGAGTGAGTATGCAAATTAACCCAACAAATATGGTGGGTTAATTTGCATATGCAGGTGCCGAGCACCCAGCAGGAGGGGCGGGATGCAGGCCCCAGCAGTTCGGGCCTTTGGGCAGCATGGGGAGGCAGAAAGGTGGTTCCGGCCGGAGTGAAGGTGGTGCTGGCAGCCAAGGTAAGGAAGGCCCATTCTTGTACCAATCTTCATGCATCGGGCCTCTAATCCTATCTAATAATAGATAAACATGGTAATTAACCATAACTTCGCTACCCTTCCCATTGGCTAATCAGGGCGATATGCAAATTAACTACCAACAAAGATGGCAGCTAATTTGCATACATAGGCACAATGATGGGAGGCAAAAGGGGAAAGACGTAGGAATGGTAGCAGGCAAGAGCTGCCTTTGCCCGCCCCCCAGCCGGTGATCACCATCGGAAAGCCTGGCAACAGGCCAGGCGACACTCCTCAGCCAGGGGTGCCGGTGATTGTCATGGCGATCGGAGGAAGAGAGAGCCAGAGTGTAGGACCCCCGGGGCCAGTGGGGCCGGCTGGCCTGTGGACCCCTGATCTGAGATGGTGAAGGGAGGGCCGAGGCCCCAGGGACGGCGGCACCACGGGCACCTGGTGCAGCCCCAGGGTTCAGCTGTGCCTGCAGCCCTCTGATCTGCTATCACGAAGGGAAGGGTGGGGCCACAGGCACGGCTGCCCAGGTGGGATTGGGTGCAGCCGTGCCTGGGGCCCCCTGGTATGCGATCATGAAGGGAGGGGCTGGGCAGCAGGCACAGCAGAACCCTGGGCACTGGGTGCAGGGCCATGGTGCAGCTGTGCCTTCGGCCCTCTGATCTGCCATGTGAAGGGAGGGGCAGGGCCACAGGCACAGCGGCACCCTGGGTATCTGGTGCTGCCATGTCTGCAGCCCTCTGATATGCTATCATAAAGGGAAGGACGGGGCCACAGGCATGGCAGCAGGAGGGGACTGGGTGCAGCCAGCCTTTGGCCCCGGATCTGCAATCGCGAAGGGAGGGGTGGGCAGCAGGCACGGCAGCATCCTGGGCACCAGGTTCAGCTGTGCCTTGGGCCCCCGGATCTGCTATCGCGAAGGGTGCGATGGGGCAGCAGGCAAGGCAGCACCCTGGGCACCCCAGCACCTGACATGCAGAGGTCGGGGATGAAATGACTTTTCCCAACCACATCGGCAAATATCCTGGGGAAGGCATCACTAAAGAGTTCACAACAACTCTCTTACTTGGCAAGGAAGAAAAAAGTTGGCAAGGGAAACAATCCCTTACATCAAAGTTAAGGTCCCTCTGAGTAAAAAAGAATATTTACAA
>NW_006290553.1:33827-35531 GCF_000327345.1 Myotis davidii
TGGCCAGGCTGAGAAACATACCCTCTCCCGTGCACGAATTTTGTGCACCGGGCCACTAGTCCTATATAATAAAGAGCTAATATGCAAATTAACCCTCACACTCTCACAAGATGGCTGCCTATGACCAGGCCGGCAGGGGGCCGTGAGGGGCAACCACGCCAGCAGGGTGGGGGGCAGTTGGGGGTGACCAGGCCAGCAGGGGGTGCAGTTGGGGGTGACCAGGCCAGCAGGCAGGTGAGTGATTAGGAGCCAGAGGTCCAGGATTGTGATACCCGACTGCCAGTTTAGGCCTGAGCCCCAGGATCGGGCCTAAACTGGCAGTCAGACATCCCCCAAGGGGTCCCGGATTGGAGAGGGTGTAGGCTGAGCTGAGGGGACTCCCCCTCCCCCATGCACAAATTTTGTGCACCGGGCCTCTAGTATATATATAAAAGCCTAAGCGTCTGTCACGCCATTATGACCAAACGACTGGGATGACTGGTCAACCAGTCACTATGATGCGCACTGACCACCAGGGGACAGAAGCTCAATGCAGGATCTGCCCCCTGCTGATCAGTGTACTCCCACAGCCAACCTCCCATGGCCAGCCAACCTCTCATGGTCCCTCCCCCAGTCTGGCAGGCCCTGCCCGGCAGCCAGTAGGTGGCAGGCCAGCAGGCCCCAGACTGGCCCTGATCAGGACTGGGCGAGATGACCCCAATAGGCTCTGATTGCTGGTCAGGCCTAGGGGCCCAACCCATGCATCAATTTCATGTGCCGGGCCTCTAGTAAAAATATAAAAACTCAGATTATTTTCTTGAAATTGGAAAATTCTGTTTTCTGGACACCTAAGACAAATGGATTCCTCTGTATTGAACCATGTGTTAATATAATAAAGTCATCTATGTTCCCAACATTGGTTAGGAGCTTCTCAATTTTATTTACTGCTCTAAACTTTTCAGGTATTATGATAAAGAGTAAATATGAACCTTCCAAAGCCAATTTACTTCCCTTAATTGAAATATAGAGAAAAGTGCCTTTTTTTTCTAGAAAATTTTACTTTCCTAGATTATCCCATTTGTGGAAATTTATAGTTGCTCTTCTATTTTTATGTTCTATCCTTAAAATTGTGGATTTTGTTTTGGGTGAAGCTGAACCTGGAAGAGCAAGAATGTTCCCAGAGCTGAAGTGTTCTTATAATCATAATATATGTTGAAGATACTTTTAAAATAATGAACAAATAAGTGGCACAAATTATAAGAGCTTAAAGAGTTCAGTTCCAGTTGAGCCATTTATGAAAGGATACACTGAGAATGCCAGAGTGAATTTATGAAAGGTGACATCATTATAGTGAGTAACTTGTTGGCATTAACTCTTTAAAAATTTTTTTCTCCTCACTTCCTTGCTTTAGATGAGCCTAGATAATGGAACAGTGTAGAAAACTAAGTTAAAAAATATATAAGGAACACCCTGGCCAGATAACTCAGTTGGTTAAAGTGCTGTCCCGATATGTCAAGGTTGCAGGTTTGATCCCTGGTCAGGGCACATACAAGGAGCAACCAATAAATGCATAAATAAGTGGAACAGCAAATCGATGTTTCTCTTTCTCTCTCCAAACTTAATAACTAAAAATGAAAAAAAAAATATGTAAGAAGCGTTAAGCCAGGAAGAGATGTATCATGTATAATGGATTTGTTATGTTGTACAGAACCTTTTTTTTTTTAA
>NW_006290553.1:35859-37033 GCF_000327345.1 Myotis davidii
ATGCTCACCTGATAAGATTTAGCAACTAAGAATATGCTGGAACATCAGCAATTTTTCCCTGGCAAAGAGCTTCTGTGAGTGACCTGGGTGACAAACTTGTCTTAACTGTAGCACAGCTTGCATTTGTCACAGGTGAATGGGCTCAATTAGCAAGAGAGACAGTGTTTCAATTATTAAAATAAAGGCACGCAAATATGGAAACATTTTCCTCTTTATGGAGAGGTGGCATTGTAGCATATAATTTTTTTTTCTTTGAGTTTTACAAAGAAAGCAACTACAGCAAGAACATAGCACTTTATTATTTAACATTGGCAAAGTGATTAGAAATAAAACTTAAGGGCATCATTTTCAAAAGACATTAATAGGGAGTAAGGTTTTCCATGGATATTAATGTGTTTGTACACCTCCTAAATTTTCATGACTTTCTGTTCTGCTTATTAAAATCTCAGAGGCAATATTGGGCCTTTGCTGTGATTTATATAATGAAGCAAACAACCCCTGATTTTGCCTGAACTTATGCAATTTGGGAAGAGATATTACTTATTTCAGCTTATGGGGTAGAATTTAGTATAATAATAATAATAATAATAATAATAATAATAAAACTTCTTTGATAGTATTGTGATGGGTTGAAAGAAAGTCTCAGCCTAGCCACTGACTTGTTAAGTGAGCTATGTGGGCCTTGACTGTAGTGAGAACTACAAATTCCCAAAGTGGTGTGAACCAAATTAAACAAAACTGTGGAAGCAGCATGATAGACACCTCAATATTGGAAAGGAGGAGAAATTGGAATTTAAAATGAAAATCTGACTGTATAGTTTCTCAAGAGGAGCTGAGTATTAAACTTAGAATTAAGTTATGAAGAATAAGAAAAGATTAGTGTTCTAGAGACTAGTACAGAGATAGATAAAAAGAAAAAAGATATGAAGACCAAAACCAAAATGGGGACTGTAGAAACCATCTCACAAGAAGTATGCAGATGCCCTTGATTTTCTGCAATGCCTAATTCATTCATCCATTTATACTAGTAAACCCAGCTAACTAACAACCTTTACTTAACTTTTCTTTTTCTTTTTTTTAAAATTAAATCTTTATTGTTCAAATTATTACAATTGTTGCTCTTTTTTCTCCCTTAGCTCCCCTCCACCCAGTTCCCATCCCACCTTCCACCACC
>NW_006290553.1:37747-39247 GCF_000327345.1 Myotis davidii
TAATTTCTAGTTGGTCCTTTTTCATGTCCTTCATGGTCTCATTATACTTAATGAGGGACTCATTAAATTTATCGGCGGATTTCTATAAAATTCTTGAAAAACCTTAAAAGTGTTTTGAACTCTATATCCAGTTGTTTGCTTTCCTTCATTTCTGTCATTTGCGTCCTGTTTCTTTGTCTCCTCATTTTTTATGCTTCCCTGTGTTGATACAGTGGTTTTCTGTGCTAGGTGTCCTATAGGGCCCAGTGGCTCAGCCTCCCCAATTACCTGAGGTGGACACTGTTGGTGTACCCGTTTTTGGGCTTTTTGCACTGTCTTGTTGCAGTTAAGCCTTGATTGTTGTAGGTATCACTGGGAGGAATTGACCTCCAGGCCAATTGGCTGTGAGAGTCAGCTGTGTCTATGGTGGGAGAATTTCTGTTCTGAAGACACCCTTATGAGGCAAGACTTGCTTCAGTGGGGCTTTGGTGCTCACTGAGTCTTCCCCTTATGGATCTGTGGAGCTGTAATTGGATGGTCCCACTCTGACCACTGGGTACACTGGCTCTTGGATCTAAGGAGGTGCTAATTTAGCCTCTGCCTGAGGCTACCCAGCAGGACTTACGAGGAGATCTGCAGATTCCCCTTCCTTGTTTGGGGTTTGGAGGTGCTCAAATGAGGCCCAGCTATCAAGCAATGCAAGCTGCTGTGGGGCTTTGGGCCTTCTCTTGGAAGTTCTGGGCCTGTCTGGCCCCGCTGCAGTTTGTTAGGTAATTTTCAGATTGCAAAGGGCCAGGGTATTCATAAGCAAAAGCCTCTGCCACAGCTTGGGTCGGGTCGGGTCTCAGGGAATCAACAGGGCGGAGCAAGCAGCTATGGCTGATCCTCAGCCCTGCCCTAAGGGGCCCCTGTCTCAGTGTCCCAGTAATCGGTAATCGCTGCAAGCACCTTTAAGAGAAAGCTGCCCTAGAGTTCCAAGTTCTGCCCCCTGCCAGACAGCCCAGTTTCTCCCCGTATGAGTCTATGTCCCCAGAGACTCACCTGTAACCGGAGCTCAGAGCAGTCAGGGGCTTGTGACTCCCTCCCAATTCAAAAAGACAGCTGTGTCCTCAGTTGCCAGCCCTTGCTGCATGTGCCTCCGTGCCTCTGCCTTTCCACACCTCCTCTGAGTCTCAGTGTGCTTTTTCTCTTTTCTTCTAGTTGTAGAATTTCCACTCAGCCAGCCTTCCTGTGGTTCTGGATGATGTCCGTTTTGTCTTTTAGTTGTATTTTTGAATTTGTTGTGGGAGGCAGCAATTTCCGGTGTTTACCTATGCCGCCATCTTGGTTTCCCCTACTTAACTTTTCTTGAGTGTTAGGAAACAAAGTAGGTGCTGGCAGTCTATAATAATAAAGGCATACTATGCTAATTAGACTAGATAACCTTCCTGACAAAGCCAGGGCTGGGAGAGAAGACCAGGTCCCAGGTGTCTGCCGGCAGCCAGAGGGAAACCCGAGTCCCGGGTGCCGGAGGGAAGCCCG
>NW_006290553.1:39488-42907 GCF_000327345.1 Myotis davidii
AGGTTTGCAGGGAGCTGGGTAAGAAAGACACAACTCACACTTGGCTGGATAGCACTTTATATACAAATAGAAGAGGCAGAGCAAGATCAGCTTCAACTGTGAATGTTTGTCTCCCATGGCCAGCAGGTCTCACCCTTAGCGGATGCCCGGAGATGGTCTGTGTGCACCCATCTGTGCTGCAGGTAAAGAACTCCATTCTGGGGACAGATATAGCAGGAGGCTGGCCAGGGCACAAATGACACACATGCTTATGCAGAACAAAGAGCTACACTTTAAGCCTGGAATAAGGAAAGCTATTTCCAAACAAAGAGACAGGTCCAGCACAAGCTGTGAAGGCTCTTTCTTTGCAAGAGAATGTTCCAGGCTCAAGGCCACTTCCATGCAGCTGTGCAGGACTGCCTTTCCTGCAGGCAGAAGTTTGCATGGTGGACAAAGTGGAGAAGAGATTTTGGCTAAAAGGAACCGCACATGCAAAGTCACAGAAGAGTGAAATAGCAGAGCATGTTTGTTTGGGGTATGGTCATGGTAATTATTTGCTTGTTTATTTATCACATGTAAAATGACTTCAAGAAAAAATGTGAGGGTAGAAGGACAAGACATAGACTGATGTGTAAGGCATTTGGTTTTGCATAATTACTAACATTCAGCTAAATTTTTGGTTATTGGTAGTCAAAACAAACAGGGCAATGTAGTAAATTATGAGGTGTCCATTGTTTTCCTGGGAGAAAATTACAATTTCTTCAAAAGTAAAAACTGTTTGTTTATGGAAGGGGGAGGAGATATCTCCATTTGTTATGATTGTTGCTTGTTTATTAATTAATCTTATTGTTGACTTATTGATTCTCTTGTTCATTCTGATTGGTGGGAATGTCAATGAGGTAGTCCCACTTCCTCTCACCATAGGGGTTGAGGTGTGTAACCCATCCTAATCACATTCCTTTCAGGAATTTGATTTATAAAACATGTAGGATATGAAATGGCTCATTAAACATGATGATTAATTCCATGTCAGAATCAGAAAGTGATTCTTCAAGGGTTTATGCTCTTGAGACTCATCTTTTCTGACTTTTGGGTACTCAACTATTTCTTCAATTCTGTGAACTCTCCAGTGTGCTTATCATAAGTACCCCACCCCTCCAACTTCTTTAACACCTACGGTTGGTTTCTCTTTCTTATATCAAAATAACATAAGCCTCTGGGTCAGAGACAAATGACTTCATTACTCACTATATGGGAACATCATGAGTATCATATTTGTGTCAGTTTACTTTGTCCCCTCAAGTCCCACAGAAGTAACATGAAGATACTCAAATAGATGCTGCAGACAGAGTGGTGTATGTCACAGCTGAGTTACCCTGACTTTAGGGAACCTGAGGCTTTTATGATAGGCAGTAAACAAACTTGCCTCTTCTTTGGAGAGGGACATTACCTTCCCAGGCTGTTCACTATATAAACACCTTTTTAAAAATTATATAAAATGAAAAGTCATAGCCTAGCCGGTGTTGCTTAGTGGTTGAACATTGACCCATGAACCAGGAGGTCATGGTTCGATTCCTGGTCAGGGAACATGCCAGGTTGTGCCCTCAATCTCCAGTAGGGGGCATGCAAGAGGCAGCCTAGCAATTATTCTCTCTCATCATTGATGCTTCTATCCCCCTCTCTCCCTCTCCCTTCAGCACTCTGAAATCAATAAAAATTAAGAAAAGAAAAGAACAGGAAAGGAAAGAAAAGAAAAGAAAAGAAAAGAAAAGAAAAGAAAAGAAAAGAAAAGAAAAGAAAAGAAAAGAAAAAAGAAGAGAAAAAAAAGGAAAGAAAAGAAAAGAAAAAGGAAAGAGATAAAATATCTGCTAGGCCCCCTGCTATATGATGTGTAGAAGCATGAAAGACCCAGGAAGAATGCTCTCTCAACAATATTGTTAGGATTTCAAGGTTGAGATGTATAATGGCTACTTACCTATTTAAAATACTACTTCCATTTTCCCAACATCATGCTATTCCTGCATGGCTGATATTGTCCCTTAGATTCAATGAGGCACTCAGTAAAAATTTGGCTGAAAGTATTAACCTCCTCTCTCTGTTTTGCTGCTGCCATTGCTGTTGTTGTTTGTATTATTTACTTGGCCACATCATGATCTACTACAAAAAATATTGGATAAAAGACAATAAACGGAAGATGAGTCAGAATATGTTAAATAAGAATGATTTAAATCGCCATAATTTTAAAACATACTGAAAATGTTTTGTTCTGATACTAATAAATTTAAATTACATTATCCAACTATTAATTTATTAGGAAGTTAGTTTATCTAAGACTGTGTTGTTAATATAAATAGCTCTTTTAAGATACAGAGCCTATTCTTAAGAAATTCACATCCAGGAGGGAAAGATAATATATGTGTACAAAAATTAAAATGCAATATGGTACTGAGTTCCATTTAAAGAGAATACAGTTAAAGTGTACTCTTGAAGAGTTTAGAGAAGTTCCTTCTGACGAAGGGATATTAAGAGGGAACATTTGAAAGATGTGTGGAATTTTTATACCTAGATATTGAAATGTGGATGGAAGGAGTGGTCAGTGTATAGGAGAGGTATGAACACTGACAAGGAGGCAGGGAAACAGTGTATGTGTGTGAGGTGAGAGCAAGTGGTTATGGTTTGGCTTTAGAAGCATACATTATAGGCTGTAAAGTTAATGGAGGACTTCAGATGTCAGAGGTAAAACCTAGCGTAGTAATGGTGGGATGAATGGGAGAACCATGGCTGTTGAAAATGGAGGGGAAAAATACGAGAATGTAAAAACTCAATGAGAACTTAACAAAATTTAAGATGAAAAATTAAGCAGAATGAGACTTTATGGTAAGTCTTATCACACTCCCCTCTCCCAGTGGAGCCCCAATCTGACAAATAGAGGAGTACCCCTGCCTCAGAACCCTCCATTTGTTCTACACTCTTTTTTATTTTATTTTTTAATTTTTTTTCTTTATTGATTAAGGATTTACATATGTGTCCTTAGCCCCCCATCCCCCCACCCCCACTCATGCCCTCACCCCTCTGGTGTCTGTGTCCATTGGTTAGGCTTATATGCATGCATACAAGTCCTTTGGTTGATCTTTCCTCCTACCCCCACCCTCCTCTACCTTCCCTCTGAGGTTTGACAGTCTGATAGATACTTCTCTGTCTTTAGATCTGTTTTTGTTCATGAGTTTATGTTGTTCATTATTTTCCATAAATGAATGAGATCATGTGATATTTATCTTTCTATGACTGGCTTATTTCGCTTAGCATAATGCTCTCCAGTTCCATTCATGCTGTTGAAAATGGTAAGAATTTCTTCTTTATTACCGTAGTGGAGTATTCCATTGTGTAGGTGTGCCAAAGTTTTTAATCCATTCCTCTGCTGATGGGCACTTAGGCTGATT
>NW_006290553.1:43688-46009 GCF_000327345.1 Myotis davidii
CTGTAGATTGCTTTGGGTAGTATGGACATTTTAATGATGTTGATTCTACCAATCCATGAACATGGTATATTCTTCCATCTCTTTATGTCTTCCTCTATCTCTTTTTTTGGTGTCCTGTTATTTTCTGAGTACAGGTATTTTACTTCCTTAGTTAAATTTATTCCTAAGTATCTGATTTTTTTTTGGTGCGATGCTGAATGGGATTGCTTTTTTAATCTCTCTTTCTGTAAGTTCACTATTGGTGTATAGCAATGCCATAGATTGATACACCTTCCTTCCTCCCTACATTGGTCCATGTGAAAGAACATCATACAGCCTGCCTTTTTTTTTTTTTTGCACCAGTTAAAGCACAAGCCTCTTTTCCCTCTTTCCTATTTCTGGGAGCAATGTGCTACCAATTCAGCCTTTTTTAGGGCAAGAGAAGATAAAAATTTGTTTATAGCACTTTTTTTAAAATGAAAAAGGAAAACCTTTCATGTATGTTTGCTCAGAAATTCCACCTTACACCCAGTATACTATTTTATCTTGTGTTAAGATAATACATTAAAAGAAAGAAATGTAAATTACTTGAGTAAACTTATATATAGTACTAATATTATTGGTAGTATCTGCTCTTTAGCCTGATGTGATTTAGTCATTATTGTAATGTTGTTTTAGTCCTTTATACTTTTTGAAAATCATCCTCATTTTTCCTTGCAAAAAAGTGTATACAAAATAAAACTTGAAAGGACAATGTATTTAAGTAGGATGAAATTACTTACAAAAAACAATGTAACTGGAAAAAAAATAAAGCAGTTGACTGTTTAAGATAAGTGCATTTAACTATATTTAAGATAATGAAATTGACTAAATTGCATTATTCTACAACAATATATATCAATAAATATTCAATATATATCAAATTATTGTGCAATAACACATATCTAATATGTACATATACTCTGTAATAATAGATATACAACAAAATATAAACATACAATTAAAATTAAGTTTCAGTTTTATCATCAGAAACTTCAGTGAATGTTCTTAAATATGGTACCTAGTAAAGTATTTTAGCAGGCTGGGAAAACCCAGTGCGTGTGTGTGTGTGTGTGTGTGTGTGGTTTTCTAGGTTGTAAATAGTTATAAAATGCAAAGTACATTAATAATATAGACAGAGCAATGAAGTCCTTGGTTGATAGACATATCAACTCATGGATTATGAATTTCAAAGTGTATATTGAAGAAATAGAACTTGAAATCATCAGATTTGTATGGAACCACAAAAGATCCAGCATAACCAAAGCAATCCTGAAAAAAAAAAAGAACAATGCTGGAGGCATCACACTACCTGACTTCAAAATATACTACAGAGCTACGATAATCAAAACAACATGGTATTGGCAGAGAAACAGATATACAGATCAATGGAACAGAATAGAGAGCCCATCTAAAAAACCACACATATATGGACAGATAATATTTAACAAAGGAGCCAGAAATGCACATTGGAGGAGATAGTCTCTTCAATAAATGGTGCTGGAAAGCCACATGCAAATGAATGAAACTGGGTTGCAGTTTGTCCCCATGTACAAAAATTAATTCAAAATGGATCAAAGACTTAAACATAAGACCCAAAACTAAAGTCACATGGAAAAAAATATAGGTACCAAACTTATGAACCTTGGTGATAAAGAACATTTTATGGACTTGACCCCAAAGGCAAAGGCAGTAAAGCCCAAAATAAATGAATGGGACTATATCAAACTAAAGAGCTTCTGCACAGCAAAAGAAACAGACAACAAAACAAACAGGCAGCCAACTAGATGGGAGATGATATTTGCAAACAGTAGCTCTGACAAAGCTTTAATTTCCAAAGTATATAAAGAGCTCATAAAACTCAACACCAAACAAATAAACAATCCAATCAAAAAGTGGGAAGAGGACCTGAAAATATACTTCTCCCAGGAAGACATACAAACAGCCAATAGATATATTAAAAGATGTTCTACCTCACTGTCAATCACGGAAATGCAAATTAAAACTACAATGAGAAACCACCTTACACCAGTTAGAGTGGCCATTATCAACAAGACAAGCAATAGTAAGTGTTGGAGAGGTTGTGGGAAAAAGGGAACCCTCATTTACTGCTGGTGGGAATATAGACTGGTACAACCACTATGGAAAGCAGTCTGGTGATGCCTCAAAAAATTAAAAATAGAGCTACCATATGACCCAACACCCCACTCCTGGGTATACACCCAAAAGAGTTGAAATCACGTATACACAAAGATATGTGCACCCCTATGTTCATTGCAGCATTATTCACAGTGGTCAAGAGT
>NW_006290553.1:46087-52558 GCF_000327345.1 Myotis davidii
AATAAGGGGAAAAAATCAGAAGGAAAAAGAGACACAAAAATCCCCTATTCAATTCTCTCTTAGTAAGCTATTAAAAACTAAATTAAAGCAGCCTTTAAAACCCAATATGATTTAACTCATATGTGGAATATAAAACTGAAACCTATGAACACAAACAGCAGTGTGGTGGTTGCCAGAAGGAGAGGTGTTGGGGGAAGGGATCCTAATATGAGGTGACAGGAGGAGATTTGACTTTGGGTGGTGGGCACATGGTCCTATATACAGATTTTGTAAATTAGTAATCCACACATGTAACCTATATGTTCATATTGACTAATGTCATCCCATAAAATTAAATAAATAAACTAATTGATTAAAAATGTATACTGAGGGATGTCCTTAAGACATATTGCATAGAAATTTAATAAAACTTACATTGGGTAAGAATCTACTTATTTTCCTCATATTCATTAATTAGTCAATGAATTTGCTCATTTTCTTTTATTTGTATACAAATAGGATCTATTCTATGCACTGTGATGTAGATGTAGAGATACAGACAAAAGAAGTGATTTCATGAAGCTGATAGTCTAGTGGGAGACATAATCAGTAAACAAATTAACAAGCATTAATACTTTTAGTCAGTATATTTTGATGAAGAAAAACAGAGCAGGGTAAATAAGCAGAACAAAAGGAAGGAGTTTACTTTTTTAGGAAGGACGTCATGGAAAATCTATCTGAGGAAGTAATATTTGAGCAATGACCTGAATAAAGAGAGAGAGCAAGCCAGGGACGTACTGGAAGAAAAGAGGCTAGAATGAAACAAATAATGAGAGAGTGATTGAGAGGTAAATTCATAGAGATGAGCAGTAATCAAATCACAGAGAACCTGTAAGCCATGCTACAGATTTTGGAATTTATTCTGATTATGATGGAAAGCCATTAGAGAATTTTGAGTAGGAGAATGATACAATTCTGCTTACATTTTGAAATTGTCAATCTGGTAGTACAGGGGGAAGAGAAGGCAGGGGGATAAACATAAATATAAGGAAATGAGTTATGAAGCTAGTAAAGTAATTCAGACAAGTGATATGAAAGGCTTGAGCCAAGTTGGAATTGATGAGTAATGGAAATGGTAATACTGGCAGAAATTGTTCATGATCTGGATGTGGGTATGAGGAAAAGAGAGGAAATAAAAGGCGAACCCTGTGTTTTTGCCCTGAGCACCTGAGTGAATGTCAAGACTATTTGCCAAGATAAGAAAATTAGGGGAATAGCAGTTAAGGGAAAGAATAAGAAATTCTGATTTGGATAGGTTAAGTGCCATGTGAGTATTAGATTTCCAAGTGGAGATGTTAAGTAGACAGCTGGAAATATGATTTTAGAATTAAATGTGATATTCAGGCTGAAGGTATAAATTTGGGAATCAGAAGCATATAGATGATTTTTAAAGCTATTGGACTGGATGAGATCACGAAAGGAGGAAGCCTGGGTAGGGAAAAGGTCCAAGACCTGAGCTTCGAGGTACTATAACATTTAACAGTCAGATATAGCAACGAGGACCAAGTAGACCAACAAGTGTAAGGGAAAGGAGATGGATTGTCCTGAACCTGAGGTTGGCAAACTAAAGCTCTTATGGCAAATCGAGGCTATTTGTTTTGCATGTCTCTCAAGCAAAGAGTGGGTTTTACATTTTTACATGATTGAAAAATCATTGAAAGAAGAATACTGTTGTGTGACACATGAAACTTGTATATAATTCATATTTCAGTATCGATGAATAAAGTTTTGTTGGAACACAGCCATACTTGTTCATTTACCTATTGTCTAAGGCTGCTTTTATGCTAAAACAACAGAGCTGTGTTGTTGCAACAGAAACTGTACAGTCCATAAAACCTAATGTATTTTCTGTGTGGCTTTTTATAAAGTATTCCAGTCCTTCTCTTAATCACTAAGAGAAGGATATGCTTCAATAAGGAGGTGATCAAATGTATTGAATTCTGCTAGAAGGTCAAGTTAAAAGGGGGTAGATTTTTTTTAATTTTTTTATTGATTAAGTTATTACATATGTGTCCTTATCCCCACATTACCCTCCATCCCCCCACTCATGCCCTCACCCAAAGAGGGTAGAATTGACCCCCAATTTTGGCAAGATAGAGTTACTTGATGGCCATGTCAAGAATGGTTTCAGTAGACTGGTGGGAAAAAGCCTAATTGAAGTGGATTGATGAGAGAATGGAAATACAGCATGTAAAAACAGAAAAGTAACAAAGCAAAACAAAACAATAACTAACACTGTTTAAAGGACTTTTCCGGTAGAAATCAAGAAAAATGTTGTAGTAAATAGAAGGACACAGATTCAGGGAAGAGATACTACAATATAATATATATTCTTTATATTACAGCCTGTTCTTTATATTATAGCCTTTTACTTTATTATTATAAAAATCTATTATAGAAGGAAAATGTGTCTTGACAAATACATAAAAAAAAACTTGTGGAAACCCAGATAATTGTCCAAGTTTATTGTGATATGTATTGCAGATACATAAAAATATTAGCTAAAGCATAAACAAAACAAAAAAATTATGGATGCAATTAAATTGCAGATCTTCTTTATATTGTTAAGTAATAAATTTTATATAAAAATTATCTTGGGGGAAATTTTCATTGACCTAGAAATTACCTTTTAATTATTGTTTTATGGATATATTCATATTGATACAGGTATAGAATAGCGCATATATGATATATGGTTTGTTGGGGTAACATTGGTTAATAACATTATATAAATTTCAGGTGTACAACTTTATACTACAACATCTGTGTATTATATTGTGTACTCAACCCTTTTCCCCCCAAAGCTTAGTGTTCATTTTTATTTATTATGGAACTTACTTTCCAATAGTAAAATTGTTTCACTTCATTTATTTATAAATCATAGACAAGGTAGTAGGATATGGATTTATGCATATGAGCTCTCACTCCTGAGGATCAATGGAAAGAAAAGGAACATAATCATTCAGATACAAACACAGGTATAGGAATTCTGCCCAAGAGCTTGCAAAGGCTTTAATAATAACAAATACCCAGTATCCTTGGAATTTTACTAGGAGTCTAATAAGAAGTGAAGTCATGAAGTTGGACCTCTACGATATATGGAGATATCTAGAGTTTAAATACCGCCTTTGGGGATTGGAGCTGTCAAAGGAGATCACGCACTGTCTAATGAAGAAAAAAATCTCTACTAAAGCTGTCAGATTAAGTATTTAGGAACAATTGTCTCTTCCACAATAACGTGAGCCAAAAAAGAGTTAGCAGAAGTAGGCAATATAAAGAAGTTAAATGTAAAATGAAATTGGCTTATGGCAACTAGAACTTTTTCATTATCACCAAATATTTATTGAATAGCTACTTGAATAAGTCACATGGGTTACAAATAATGAAATTGCACTGACCTTCTGTAGGTGATGTGACAACCCAGTTAGGCTGCTAACATTCTGAAATTTATTGACACAAAGAATCAAGGCCCATACTAAAGGCCAAAAGACAACAATCGTATATCTTGTTGTGAGGGTAAACCTTGAATACAGACTCTGGTACTTATACCTGTTTTTCTCAGTGTAATATTCTTCTCTATTCTCTGGGAAGAATAACACCACTCTTCTTCACATGTAAGATTCAAGGTGAGGCTGCTTCTTAGTGAACTGTGCTCTTTCTTATCACCCTCCAACTCATAGGGCAGTGAATTTAACTCAGTTATAACAGTGACTGAGAGAGTTAGAGTCTTCCTGGGATTTCATATGCAAAAGTTGGGTGAGGGAAATCTCTCCTTCTCTGGGTTATAATGTAGGATGATATAATGTTGGAGTTACTTCTGATCATACACCACCCATCATCTCTCATGTTGGAAGCTGCCTGAAGTAAGACAAAACAACCAAACCCTAGAAAGTAGCTAGGAGAAGGGAGTGAAAGATTAGAGAGCATCACTTCAGTCCTTGGACCTATACTACCTTCCCAATGCTCCTCCCACTCCCCCTCCTTTTTTTTTTGTAAGCTAGTTTGGGTTGATTTCTGACTAACATATAGGCAGTGAGCCATAATAGCTTACTAGTAACTGCAATTATCATGAGTAATACAGAAATAAAAAGAGGTAGCATACTACAATTTGATATTGTGTATGATCCTATAAAAGCTACATATAACTTTCTCCAAAAAGAAAATGTTCTGTCTTAAGACCTGAAAGGAATTTTTTAAATATCTATTTTTAAATGCTTTATTATTTAAATGAGTGAAGTCACACAGGACAAGAATACATCCTATCACCAAACAGCAAATCACTGGGAGACCTGAAACCCAAGTCTTTCGCTTATTGTTTAAGGACCTTTCTCCTGTACTGCTGTGCCAGTGATGAATGTCAGCGTTGTCTGGGAAACTTGGTATTGCAGTCTGCAGTTATGTCTGGATAAAATAAATCACTAAAACAATAAATTCAATATCTAGATTACAGAAAGGCAAAACCAGAAAATCCTTTTTTAGTGGACTTGTCTCATAAATACAGGACAACAGGAAAAAGTGGTTTGATAGAAAGAATACCACCTTGGACATAAATATTTGTCAGTTGTAAAAAAATGATGTTAACTTTTTGGGGGGCATTCAGCTCATCATTAGTCCTATTGTTTCTTTTCTTTTTTTTTTTTTTTGCAAGGCACCATTTAGATTTTATTTATTTATTTATTTATTTTTATTACAAAGGGTGTTACATATGTGTCCATTTTTCCCCCCCTCCCAAGACAGTCCCCTAGCCTCCCCTATCCATGACAAACAGACAATGTTATCCATAAAATGTCCTGCCAGTTTTTGGATCACTGAATCTCAGTATCCTTCAGTCAGTCCAATTAAGGGAGAAGGAGTTCTTTAATAAGACTGATCCAGTATAACATATTTATTAAGGTAATTTGAAAACTCACTCTGGTTCTCTGGAGGTAGTTGAAACATGAGAGATGTAATGCAAAAACTGATCATATGCAGTGGGAAAGTGATCATGGTGATTAAAATATTTGCACGGCAAACACTGAAAATGTTACAATAAATTTTAATAACTATTGAATGGTGCTTAGTTAGAAATGTTTTGTTTTTTATCAGAAGTCAAATAACTCTTCATATGAGACTTAGAAACTTCTTGTCAGATTGATTATTGAAAAAATAGACTTGGGAATCAGCTGGAAAAGAGCATGACTTTAACTCTTAATGACATCTTATCCTTTTTAAAAACATGGTCACCAGCTATTCCCACCCTGACTCAGGCAGAGGCTCAACTATCCAAGTGAGCCATAGCAAGGATGGCAGGGGTAGGCAGCTGGAGTAAGAACATTAGTGCCTCTTGGGGTGTGTCTACCCAGAAGAGAAGAGAACATGGCATGGGAAAGAATGATGCTTAAAAAAACTTTAAATAAAAGGAGTCTGGGTAGGATATAGGAAGGAGAGACAAGTTGCGAGAGAGTAATTAGCTAAAAGGAATTTTACTATTTTGAAATATGGAACATACTTTTGAGGCCTGCCATACTACGCTCTTTATTTAATTCATAAAGTCCTATCTTCTCTTATAAATACCTCTTAAATCTGTTCACTTCTTTTCACCACATCTACAATCACAAAATCCATTCTACCAACATACCATCTCTCTTGCCTGGATGGCTACTGAAGCCTTGCGGCTAGCTTTTCTGCTTCAATTCCTACTGCCCTACAATCTGGTATTTGCTGCAACTACCTTGTCCAGGTTCTCAACAGCCAATTGTGTGCACCACTTTTCAACTCCACCTTCAGTAACATTGGTAGCTTGAAATTGGCCATGATGGCAGTAATTACACCACAGAAATGGGAATGTGCTATAAGTCAGGAATTGTTCAAATATATTTTCCAGATAGCTAATTGCAAATATTTACTGGCATACCAATTCCTTAAAATTCACTCTGTATAGCTGCAAAAGTGATATATTTTTTTTTAAATGCATTTATTTATTTTTTTAATTACAATTGACATACAATATTTTTTTAAAATATATTTTTTATTGATTAAGATATTACATATGTGTCCTTATCCCCACATTACCTCCTAGCCCCCCCATCCCCTCACCCCCGCTCCCCATTGTCCGTGTCCATTGGTTAGGCCTACATGCTTGCATATAAGTCCTGTAGTTGATCTTTCCCCCTTACCCCCCCCCTCCCCTACCTTCCCTCCGGGGATCGATAGTCTGATCACTATTTCTCTGTCTTTGGATCCGTTCCTGTTCGTCAGTCTATGTTGTTTTCTATATTTCACAAAAGAGTGAGATCATGTGGTATTTATCTTTCTCTGACTGGCTTATTTCACTTAGCATAATGCTCTCCAGTTCCATCCATGCTGTTGCAAAAGGCAAGAGTTCCTTTTTTTTAACTGCAGCATAGTATTCCATTGTGTATATGTACCACAGTTTTCTAATCCACTCATATC
>NW_006290553.1:53737-56369 GCF_000327345.1 Myotis davidii
GAGGGGCTGATTCGTCTCAGTGTCCTGATAATTTAATTGCTGCAAGCACCTCTGAGGGAAAAGCCACCCTTGAGTTCCGAGTTCTGCCCGCTGCCAGACAGTCCAGTTTCTCCCCATATGAGTCCTGGGTCCCCAGAGACTTCCTGGAACCAGAGTTCAGAGCAGTCGGGAGCTTGTGACTCCCTCTCCAGCCACGTCCTCAGGTACCAGTCCCCTTCCACGCGCTCTTGAGCCTCTGTACCTTTGCACTTTACTTCCGCAGCTCCTGACCCTCAATGTGGTTTTCTCTTTTCTTCTAGTTGTAGTATTTCCACTCCACCCGCCTTCCTGTAGTTCTGGATGTTGACCGTCCTGTCCTTTCATTGCATTTCTGAAGTTGTTGTAGGAGGCAGCAATCTCGGTGTTCCCCTATGCCGCCATCTTAGTTTCTCCAAAAGTGATATTTTTAAAAACATAAATTACATCACATTATTCTCCTGCTTTAAAGTATACAGTGAGATCTTGTAAAACCCAAATTACTTCCTGTGTCCTCTCAACATGAGGTATTCTGACCTCTATACCATCTCACTCATTATAATCAGTCACCACCTTTGTCTGCTTCCCATCCCTCCAACATACCAAGTTCATGGTCTTAGCATGCTAGGGCTGCTCTTCTGGATCTTTGTGTAACAGAGTTATTGTTGTCATTCAAGTCTCAATTGCCTTTTCAGGGAGGTTTTTTGTCACCACTTATGAATCTATTATAACCTTGAAAAGGAGAAACCATGTCTATCAGTAGTAGTGAGAGGCTTGTGGTCTGAAGCTCAGAAAATGCCTCTCAATTTCTTGGAGAAAGATCTAAAGATAGCTCCAGGACTTCAATCTTGTGTTATTGATTCTTCAAACTTGTAGGTTGTAGAGGCTGAAATGATCTATGCCCTGAAAATTATGCTGTTTTGTTTCCTGAAACAGTATTTTTAAAGACCTTTCTTTTAGTTTTGTATTAAGAGGTGAGATCTCAAGAAACTACAAGCTTGCCTTACAATGGTAGTTATTAATTTTAAGTGTTTAGAATGTCTATAAGATTTCCTGACATTCATGCCACTTTGTTTTGAATGATTTTGTCAAAAGCTAAAAATGAAATCCACAGTAGCTTTGGAATTTAAACACATGAATGAACCTATAAACCATCAAGATATACAGAGTACACTAGCATCTGGGAGCTCTCAGCCTCCACCCCTTACGTAGGCCACTTTTGAGGCTGTACTGCTGACCCTTTCATGTACTCCTCACTCACTGTTTCTCTGTTAGGGGCGTGCCCTTCTGAGTTTCTATTCCAGCTGAGTCCACTCTCTGCTGCCACTTGACACCTTCACATAGAAAAACAAATAAATTGCACACCCTCAGGGTTCTCACTGATCCCCTTGCTCACTATCCAAGGATGGTACCGCACCCACCAATGATGGATGTACTCAATACTTCTTTGCTTCCACCAATTTTCATATGGAATGCTTTTGGCATTGAAACCCTTGGACCACAGAATTTATATTGTTACTAATATAATTTTCATTGTTTAGAAATTACAAAATAGAAGAAGAAGTACCTGTTTTGGCACAGATTGGCCAACCCTTAGTTTAAAGACCTGCAGAAAGTACTAAACTTTTGTAGGCTTTTCTGAAACTTTCCATGATATAGACTGAGTTTTTAAATTGGGATGCAGACAAGAGACAAGAGTTGGCCAGACTTTAGTATATAAGGCATCTTTTTGTGTATATGTGTTCACTTATTCCTCCCTAGTCCCATGCTTTTGAAATAAAAGTCATGACCAGAGGCTTACATTGCTTAATCTTTAAAAATTGGTGCTCAGAGCTCAATGCTTGGGACTCAGTACTCAATACTCATGCAAACAGACATTGCCCAGTAGGGCAATTTTAGGATTTTTGAAGTTCACTTATCCATGGTACTCATTTCCTTTATCTCTATGATTAAAGATAGCAGGAATTGTAAATGCTTAGTATTAACTATAATGCCAGTTTATTGTTCTAAGTGCTTTGCATGGATTTATAATTTTATCTTTCCAATAAATCTGTGAGGTAGTTATTGTTGTTACCATATATAGGTGGAAAACCCCAAAACCATGAAGTTTAAGTAACTTGCTCAAGATCACACAGCTGGAAAAGGGGATAGTCAGTATTTGAACCCATGGTCATGATATAGAGCCACTGCTCACTCTGCTAATTTCCAGGCAATCCTGCCTCTCAAAAGTTGGGCATGGTTCTAGTGAGAAATGGAAAGGGCAATTGTAGATACCTGTATTTCTGCACTCTTATAGTCTGGATATAAGGGAACTAAGTTGCGTGTGCTTGCAGGAATCAAGAACACAGTGGGAAAAACATTCGACTGAGATTAAAAGGAGCGAGTCTACTACTGATGTAACTTTTAACTTTCATCCTGACATGTACAATTAGAGAATAAGTTATTAACCTGTGAAGTGAGAGGATTGGCCTGGAGCTGCAGTGTTCAAACTCTGCTCCTCTCCACCTAGGGTTTTTGGTTATTGTCTTTGTTAATCCTCACCTGAGGATATTTTTTCAGTGATTTTTAGGGAAAGTGGAAGGGAGGGGGAGAGACACACAGAGAGAATCAACAGTGT
>NW_006290553.1:56473-58483 GCF_000327345.1 Myotis davidii
GTCCCAGCTTTTTGCCTTCTGCCATGTTTTACCTTATTGAGTTGGTTTTAAATAGTCTGGAAGAAAGCAGAATTCAATTTTGAAGCCACTTTCTTCATTTCAATCTTCCAGCCTTACTTTTTTTACTTATGGGCCTAGGACACAAAGGTGATAATGTTATCACCTAACAGAGAGAACTAAGGATGGCTTCAAAATAACATGCATTTTTATGGACTTTTGGAGAGAGACAGCATCCTTGCTTTCTTGTTCAAAGTATTTGATTCTAATGATGAAATTTTAAGCCAAGTAGGATGGGGAGGTATTGTCATAGCATCCAAGAAGTGCCTTTTAAATTATAGCACATAAATGACCACTCATTCAATCTGTGCATGTTCCAAATGTGTGCACACACACACGAGCTTGCACACACTTTCAAAATCAGTAATAATTTTCAGGTAAATATTTTGTTACTTATTATTCACTAGAGCAGCGGTTCTCAGCCTGTGGGTCGCGGCCCCTTTGGCGGTCGACAGAGACTTTCACAGGGGTCGCCTAAGACCATCCTGCATATCAGATATTACAATACGCTTAATAACTGTAGCAACATTACAGTTATGACGTAGCAACGAAAATAATTTTATGGTTGGGTCACAACATGAGGAACTGTATTTAAAGGGCCAGAAGGTTGAGAACCACTGCACTAGAGACTGGATGAACAAAATTCATGCAAGGGGGTTGGCCCCTGTCACCACAGGCTTTGTCTGGAAGGACATCCAGTCTAATTAGCAAATTATGCTTTTATTATTATTGATAGTAATGGGGGCATACACACACATACACACAGACACATTTTTTCCTACCAGCTCATTGTAATCTCACTGCCCCCTTTCTGTAATACTGAGCAGGTGGACCCACTGTTGGTTGAGGTGCAGTGCATTTGGGTAATTACCCTAAGCTCTAACACAAAAGTCAATCAATTATACAACAGATATGTATTAAGAACTCAGTACTCTAGAGGTCATGGGGGTTTTCAGAGAAACACAAGACACATGTCTTCTAGGGTCTTAACACACATGAAACATTAGCAGACAGCATATAATTAAGTGTTAAATTGTCTGGCAGAGGCTGTTAAAGGTAGTGCGAATTTCAGAGAAGAAGAAGAGAAATGAGAACTAGTCAAGTCAAATATGTCTTTGGAGGTGATGAAACATGAACTGTGTCTTTAAGGGTGGGTGTCATTTCATTTGGCAGAAGGAAGAAGATGAAGGGAAACCCCTGTTTTGGAGACTCTATCACAGTAACTTTCATGAATTGATGTACATCACAAGGTATAATTTCAGGGCAACCATCACATCTGAAAAAAAATCTTACTTTTAAGTATAAAATTACATTACATTTACTTTTAAAAAAATATAAATATTTGGGGGATTGTAATACATTAAGATAGGTTATCTTAGGTAAATATAGTTAAGACTAGAGGCCCGGTGCACAAAAATTTGTGCACTTGGGGCAGGGGGGCCCTCAGCCTGGCCTATGCCCTCTTGCAGTCTGGGACCCCTTGGAAGATGTCCACCTGCTGGCTTAGGCCCGCTCCCTGGGGGATCAGGCCCAAGCTGGCAGTCAGGCATCCCTCTGGCAGCCTGGCAGCCCTTGGGGGATGTCCAATTACCAGAAGGGAGCAGACCTAAGCTGCAGTCGGACATCCTTAGTGCTACTGAGGAGGCAAGAGAAGCTCCCACCACCACCGCTGTGCTGGCAGCCATCAGCCTGGCTTGTGGCTGGGCAGATCTCCCCCTGTGGGAGCTCACTGCAGGGGGACAATGCAGGGGACAACTCCTGCATTGAACATCTGTCCCCTGGTGGTCAGTGTGTGTCATAGTGACCAGTCATTCCCAGTCGTTCTGCTGTTAGGCTCAATTTGCATATTATGCTTTTATTATATAGGATAGAGGCCTGGTGCACGGGTGGGGGCTGGCTGGTTTGCCCTGAAGGGTGTCCCGGATCAGGGTGGGGGTCCCACTGGGGTGCCCG
>NW_006290553.1:58634-62570 GCF_000327345.1 Myotis davidii
TAGGCTGGCCAAGCTCTCTGGTGATGGAAGCTCCCAGCCTCTCCTTTTTTCTTTTTTCTTTTTTTATTCTGGGATTTATTTACCTTCTATAATTGAAACTTTGTTGCCTTGAGTGGAGCTCAGAGCCGGCCATGGCAGACAGGAAGCTTGCCTTCCCCTGTCACTGGGGCAACCAAGCCTCCTGCTCGCTCCAGCTCTGTGGCTGCCAGCCGCCATCTTGGTTGGGTTAATTTGCAAATAGTCACTCTGATTGGCTGGTGGGCATGGCTTAAGGCGTAGCGAAGGTACGGTCAATTTGCATGTTTGTCTTTTATTAGTGTAGATTATCTCTTTCCACTAAATGTTGAATTGTAGAATAACAAAGGCTTGGTGTCACATGTCTCAGTGTCTCCTCTATAAAGCCCCATGAAGAGATTTGTTCTTATGGAATGAGCCTCAGTGACTACAAACACTTGGTTCCCTTAGATAAACTCTTTTTGAGAAGAGGTAAACATATGCATATATGATCAGTTTAGTAGCAGTAGAAACTTTGGCCTGCATTTCTCCCTTCTAACATACCTGTAAGCCTTGACCTTCTAAGTGTATATATAACCTAAGCATCCTCTTACTCATTTCTAGGTTAACCACCTTATGGTATATGGAAATAAAAGGAAAATTGGTTGCATTATTTCTCTGGATCATCCAAATGTTAGTTACTTCTCAGCATCATGCCCCCTACCCATGGCAAAGATGTTTAGTTGCCTCCTATTTGTTTCCTTTTATTCTTCACTCATAAAACCTTTGATTTTTAGTTAGTACCTGTCTATCTTTAATAAAGACCACTTTTTCAGACATCCTTGATGCAGGTATGCTCATGTGACTAAATCCTAAACAATGGAATATAAGCAGAAATAGTGCATGCAATTTATGGGTAAGTATTCCTAAAGGAAGTGGCATACCCTTTGTTATTGCTTCCTCCTTCCTGTTAGAATATAAATAGAGTAGCGGGATTCTAGCAACCATCATGGACAAATGAGATGATGTTGGGAATGTAGGTCACCTATGGAGAGCAATAGAAAATAGTACCGTTCTCAAAAGATGGATGTATAGAATAAGAAAAGGGTATAAAATGTATTTAGACAGTGATTGTCACATAAAATTACCCAATATTTCTTGATTTTGGTTAGATTGAGTCCTGACTTCTTTGGGAGGACTGTGTGTGTGTGTGTGTGTGTGTGTGTGTTCCATCACTTATCTATTTGATATCAGAATATATAACATAAGACTGCAACTTGCACTCAAAAAGAATCAGACTTGGAAAGACCATATCCACTGGACTATGACAATATCCAACCTAGGTTGTCATGGTAGAGCTTCTATGACATTCTTACTAGATTGGCTAACTCAGATTTGGAAAGAAAAAAGTGCTACAGAGGAATAGAAGGTGGATCTTGAGAGAGCCCAATCTCTAGAAGATACTGGGAGAGCTATGTTAAACTTTGAATAACAAAGACCCAAAATAACACAAAGCATGAAAAAGACAATCATTTCTTTCTCATTCATTCGATGGTTAATGTAGCCAGTTTTTAAAAACCTAATGAGATTTTTGGACAAGCTGCTATCTTTCTCCTTGGTCCCAGGGGAAGTTGAAGTAGGGGTGTCTTCTTTGTAATTCAGTACATTTTCTTGGGTCTGCATTAATTTTTAAAATTGTTTTCTACTTTTGAAAACATTCTTTTCTAAGTCTCCTTAGAACATTGGTAGACTAAGGGGAGGTTAACAATAAAAATAGAACTGAGAAACTGTAAGATTTAATGGGTGAGATGGCAGGAAAAAACTTCTCTGAAAACTGAAGTCGTAATACTGAAAAATGAGACTGGCTAGAGTACCCTGAGGGTAGCATGAGGGCACTGGCCTATGTGTCAGAAGACCTGAGACAGGGAGGGGACCAGGGCCTTCAGGTAAACTCTGTGAGTCTCACTATCGCTTCTCCTGATTGGGCTGTTGATTTGTTAGATTTTTTTTTCCCCTGCATTAATGAGCATTACCACAATACAACATCTCTGACAGGTTTTTTTTTTTTTTTTTTAGCACTTACTGCATGCCAGAATGCTACAGATGTGCAGATACAGCCAAAAAGAAAATATTTTTTTTTCTAATCCTCTATCACGAAGGCCAGTTCATTTACTTAGACTTAAGAAGAAACAGTAATGAATCCTTTAACAAGGTTTCTCTTCAAAATCAATGTGCAGTGTGGGAGT
Organism: Myotis davidii; assembly: GCF_000327345.1. Lineage (NCBI taxonomy): Eukaryota > Metazoa > Chordata > Mammalia > Chiroptera > Vespertilionidae > Myotis > Myotis davidii. The sequence goes on from NW_006290553.1 coordinate 60,875, forward strand.
GCTAGTGAGCATTTAAAGACTGAGAAGAATCATAAAAGGAGGACGAGAAAGCATAAACTTGAAGCAGGTTTATCAGCTGATAGAAATCATTGTGTTTACTTACTCCCTTATGAAGAATAAGACACGTCAATCTTATTCTTCTATGCTCAGCACAGTCTTGAGACATAAAATGTGTTTCCTGATTTTATGCTTCATAAAATAAAATGGAAACTAAGCATAGTCTGAAAGGGAAATGAAAGGGAAAAGAATTTGTAGATGGAGATAGAGGAGGAATCTGCAATCCCCAAATGACGTGGCTTAGTGAAGGTGGCCTAGTTCAATTCTATGCTGTTCATACATATTCAAAACTCTACTTTTTAGTATCCACTGGCCTCCTTTGTATTAGGTAAAGGTGTCAGAAACCAGCTTATGCTAGATTACAGAAGAAAAAGGGAGGGTTATTATGAGAAAACAAGGATAATACATGGAAATGAAGGGCAAGAATGAAGCTGAGCTTCATGAAAAAACTGGAAGCAGGAAATGAAAGCCATCAGTCAATGCAGAGCTCTGTATCTTGACTGCTCCTCTCTGTGCTGGTGGTCTGGCCGCTCCCTGACCACCACATGGCTGAATAGACAACACCATGGCTCCCACATGTCTATGTTAGAGTTCTGTGCACTTGTGGGTGGCTGCTTCATCGGCCAAATTTGGAATCTCTGAAGAGAGAAATTGAGTATTTTGATTCAATATTCACCTTTGTCTCAAATAGAACTGCCATGGGACCATCTCATAATATTCATGGGGTTATTCTCAGAGAAGTGATTTGGTTCATGGTCTAAGCAGGCATAAGATAAACTACTGTGTTTATTTCATGCTCAGCACCTAAAAAAAAACCTGCTCAAGATCTTGTTTGTTGTTCTGAAACAAAATGATAAGTAAAAAGAAAAAAATATTTTTTTCATTCACTCTTTGTATTAACTTCAAATATCATCTTGCAAATCCTGCTATTCTAAGTCAGCATAAACTAACAGTGAGTTTCTATTAATTTGGTATATTTGCTTTCTTGAGTAAATTCTGAACTGCCTGATCTCTCCATGTTTTGTGGGTTTCACTCTAGGTAAGTTTAAAACAAATGAATAACAGGATAGACTGTTTATTTCATAGGTGATTTTAAGCAGTAGAGCCTGTGATGGGTATCCTTATAACTCAGCATCCATACCCAGGAATATATGTAGGTTCTCCCATAGGAATTTCCTTATTAACAAGCAACTTCTCAGACCACATTGAATAAAAAAAAGAAAACTGGAAGAAAGCATCTAATCATCTTGTGAGTGTATTTACAGGAAGGATAAAATGATCACCCATATTTTCAGAATATAAATCTTGCAGAAGAATTCCTCAGCAGTTTTTGATTACCAGGGCTTGGATTGTCTCTGTGCTGAAGGTTCAGAGTTGGTCTGTATTGCGATTACATTCAAAATGAAGAAAGCAACTACAGATCCAGTACTTGCATATCTGATCATGCCAACTGAGTCTTCCAGAATCTGGAAGAACTAGGGGCCCGGTGCACGAAATTTGTGCACTGGGTGTGGGGTGGGGGAGTGTCCCTCAGCCCAGCCTGCCCCCTCTCACATACTGGGAGCCCTCAGGCGTTGACCCCCATCACCCTCCAATTGCAGGATCGGCCCCTTGCCCCTCATTTCCCCCATCACTGGTT
>NW_006290553.1:63044-63559 GCF_000327345.1 Myotis davidii
TTGGGCTTTGCTTTAGGGCCAGGCAAGGGACCCCTAGCTCCTGGGACTGCCAGCTTTGACCATGCCCAGCTCCCATCACTGGCTCCACCCCTACTTCCTGCTATTACTGGCCAGGGCGGCAAAGGCCCCTGATTCTCCGATCATGGCTGCCCCCCAGCTCTTAGCTCCCCCCTGGGTTTCCAATCAATGTCAGCGGCAGGGGCTTCTTCCTGTTTTCCCTTTCGCCTCCCTGCATTGTGCCTACATGTGCAAATTAACCGCCATCTTGTTGGCAGTTAACTGCCAATCTTAGTTGGCGGTTAACTGCCAATCTTAGTTGGCAGTTAATTTGCATATAGCCCTGATTAGCCAATGAAAAGGGTAACGTTGTACGCCAATTACCATTTTTCTCTTTTATTAGTGTAGATGGCACTCAGATCAGTGTGTACAGAACAGCATCTTCAGGCCAGCAGAGAACAAATTTTGAGGGAGTTTTTAAAAGAAGAACAAAAAATTCATATCTTATTTGTGCCATT
>NW_006290553.1:63655-68474 GCF_000327345.1 Myotis davidii
TTATTAACACTGAAACAATTTCCATTGATGAAGATTTTTTTTTTAATAGGGTTTGGTGATAGTGGTGGTCTCAGTTAAATGCACACGGGTGACCAAGATACTATAGAAATACCACTTTAAATGAGGGCAAATTAATATCAAGAAATATTAAGTAATATATATCTAGTTTCTCCAACCCCAAATAAATTAAAATATTCAGTTCAAAAAATCAACTTGGTAATTTCTAAAAATAATATAATGCTTTTAAAAATAATGAACCAGGTGGATGATATGAGTTTTAGAATAACACAAGAAGTTATTAGAGTATTTACATGAAACAAACTTTTGTCCTATCAACCTCCTGCAACTGATAGATATCATTTGGTTTAAATTTTATTTATTTATTTATTTATTTATTTATTTATTTATTTATTTATTTACCAAGTATTATATTAAAAAGTGTTTTAAACCACTTTGTTGAGGTATGATTGAAATATAAAATGCTATACATATTTAATGCATATGACTTGATGAGTTTGGAGCACTTGATTTTTTTTTTTAAATACCTGTTTAAAGAGAATGTGGTTGTTTTTGAAATATTGTTTTTGAATTTTTTTGTTTGTTTTGTATTCAATTAATTTCTAATAAAAATGCACATGAAGTATTAAAGGTTACACTAGTAAAATAGGATTATACTGGATCTCAGCCTAGCGAATTACAGTAAAAATTCTAGACTGACAAGACATAAGGCAAAAAAAAGATAAAAAATAACTGAAGGGTAATTTCAGTAACAGTGTGGTGATGAGGTCAGGAATGATTCAAAAATTATTGCTTAAGGTGTGTGGTGGGTGGGTGGAGGGATATATATTTTTTTCTGAACTTAAATGGCAAATACAAATAGAAGTTTTTTCTTATCTCTACCCTAGAGACCCAGTGCACAAATTCCTGCATGGGTGGGGTCTGGCTGGCCTGGCCCCAATTGGGATGGATCAGGGGTGAGCCTTTCGGGCGGAGGAGATGGTGGAAGGTTGGCTGGCCAGCTCACCCTTATCGGCCATTAGGACTGAGCCAGCTGAGGGGAGGGGCTGCGGGCGATTGGCCACCAGGCCCTTCCCCTGATTGGGGTGGTAATTGGGGGTGGGGTTGGCCATGGGGAGGGACTGTGGGCAGTGAGCGGCCAGCCCAACTCCTGAATGGGGTGGGGGACCGATGATCAGGGTCCAGTGGCCTGGAGGAGGGGTCATGGGTGGTTGGCTGCAGGCCCTGCCCCTGATTGGGGTGAGGGGGCTATCTGAGGTGGGGCCTTCTGGGGAGGGGCTGCAGGAGGTTGGCCGGCTGGCCCCACCCACTGTTGGGGTGGGGGAGGGTGATCAGGGGTGGAGCCAGCTTGGGGGAGGGGCCATGGGAGGTTGGCCAGTTTGCTGGCTACAGTGGGCATCATAGCAACTGGTTGTTCTGGTCTTCATAGCCTTCCAGTAGCTGGTTTTTATATACATAGATTGTCTTAAAATGATATTTTGACAATCCTGCTATCTGAGTCAGAGTAACCAAACAAGATGCTTTTATTTATTTTATATATTCTCTGTGATGACTAAATTTATGATATGAAATTGTTATATTTTATTCAAATTTTTGTGTGAGGTATTCTAAAATCTTTATCTTTCTTCTGAGACTGGGAGAGAGCTCTTAATTTTCTTTTAAAAATGACTAACCTAATTTTATATGTGTTCGGAATCTCCTTTTATTTTGAAATTTCTCTGACAACATTTTCCACTTTCTTTCTCTCTCTGTTTCCCTCTACATATTTCTCGTTCCTTCTTTCAACTCATGCACTGTTAGGAAGCTTGTAAAGCTCAAATGAACAAATGTCTCGCTTTAAATGCAATGAAGAATTTCTTTCTTTCTCTACTTTATTCATATGCACATCCTGTCACCGGTGAATGATTTCATCATATTAGTTACCTCCAAAACTTACAATACTCTTACACCCAAATTTGTTGTTGGCTTAGCTATGGTCCCTGGAATGGAAATGGTTAGTGTTCTAATTCCAGATATTGATTGGCCATATGTTACTTTGGGAACAGCAGCTGACTTGTTTCCTTTAGCAGGATAATGAGAAAATTACTGACCTCCTCTCAGGAGAGATTTGGCAAATAGGGAATTACAAAATGCTTTGCATTAGAAATACTAAATATTCTTCGCAGCACTTTTATTTTTCTTGGCATAGCGGAGTTCATTTGTGGACTGTTTTATGAGAAGACTTCAGGATATCTGACTTTGCTTGTATTGTAACAAACATCTTGCTACACTCAAGAGGACCTGACTAAAAGAGATCTAGAACTACAAAAATGCCCTGACAGAGCCTGACCGTGTGCCCATTAATGAGACATTAAGAGCTCCATGCCATATTTTCCAGATGGACTCACTTTAATACCTGCAACTTAGCCAATGTGAATCCTTGCCTACTCACTTTCAGACAATCTCCTAGTTGGGTCATTACTGGGCAAGATAGAAAATACTGTCATTGAGATGGGATGGGACTCTTAGCTCAGTGAAGGGAATCTCAGTGCTGCTGGCAGTGTGGCAGTCCCACACAACCGGGGTGCTCCTGTATTGGCAAACACTTTAAAGATAAAATAAATGGGGGATCAAGCAACATTTCATTTGTCACTCTCTCAGCAGCCCAAGGCAGAGCTCTGTTTCACCAGCCATGTTTTAAAATGGAAGCACGAGTTTCAATCGCATTTGTCTTCCTGACAGGTCAGGTGGTGTAAGGTTCCAGAGGACAGCTGCTTCCCTCTGGTGCATCTTCACAGCCATTTCTCATAGCTTAAGGTTTCCAAGTACACCGGGTGTTTGTGTTGGTAAAATATTTAATTGCACCAGATCTGAGACCTGCAAGGATCCACCAGGCACGTCTTAGAAGAAATCATTCTGAAGAGACAGTTGCCTACCTTTTTTTAAAACACACACAAACACGTACAGAGAGAGAGAGAGAAAGAAAGAGGGAGAGGGAGAGGGCACCAGGGTCATCCTGCAGTCACTGGGAAGGAGAGGGAGAGGGAGAGGGAGAGGGAGAGGGATGGGAGAAGGAGGGGGCGAGGGAGAGGGAAAGGGAGAGGGAGAGGGAGAGAGAGAATTGCCATATGCCCCAAAGTCTAGTGAAGGCTGTAGCTGTCCATATTCAAATCTTCTCCACCCTCGCTTTCACACCATAAGTTCTAGCCTCAGTTGTAAGACTAGGTAAATGTTTTGGACAAGTCATCTTCTCTGTGGAGATGATGTGGAAAACCCTGTTAATAAAATAAAATTACAAATTTTCTTTTCTGATCCACACTGGTCTCAGATATGTCTGAGATTTGATTAAAATTTATGCATTGTACATGTCTGTATAGGTTGTGAGATTGATTATAGTTGATAACTGCAGAAGTTGGATGATAGGTACATGGGGTTCATTATGTTATTCTCTGTGTATTTGAAGTATTCTATAATAAAAGTTTTTAAAATATAATAATAAATAACAAAACCTATTCTGCTTACTATTCAGCAGAATTATAGGTGAGAATAAAAGAAGTCATATGTAAATGTGTTTTACCATTGTAAAACACAAGAACAAGTACATGTCAAACAACATATCTTCAGAATGCACACATTGTACTCATCTTGTGTACTAATTTAAAAATATAGCTGTAGAGTTCCACAGGCCTGTGGAATCGACATAATGGTGGTGTATCCTGGAGGAATCTCCATTTCTTTCCATGCTGCATTGTCTTTAGTTAAGTACAAGGACCCTCCAATCATGTCACCTACAGCTCATTTCACCCACTGCTCTATTTGGCTGCCAGCCTCTTGTCTCTCTCTGCAGCAGTGGTGAGAGGGTACTCTTTCCACAGGGAAAAGAAATCCATGGTCTGTTGCCTTTAACAATAACAAAAATGTTGGAGAGCTGGGTGGAAAAGCTGTTGCCATTGGCATCTTTCACATGAACTATGTCAAAATAACTAGGGTGTCTTTCTGTAGGTGATCACACCGGTTCTTCCCAGGTTAGCACCTCCAGTCTCCATACTCAGGTTACCATTGTCCAATGTGATGAAATAAGTAATTTTGCAAGGTGAATGTTATCATTTACCTTGGTAAAGGGCTCAGGGTAGTGGATGGTGCAAGCATCATGGGTCACCAGATGAGGGATTCCTTTTGTGCTCACCAAGATATTTTTCATTTTGCATAACTTATACTTGGCCTCTTCAGGTATCATCCGATGAACAGCAAAGTGATCCTTGGTGTCATAGATCAGACGGAAATTCTCTCCAGTCTTGCCTTTGCTAATATTACCCATAAAGTCAGCAAGGTAGGTTACATTGATCTTGACCTTGCCATCAACCCTTTAAAAAATTTTTAGATGCTTTATTATTTAAAGTATTACATATGTCTCTTTTTTCCTCAATTGACCTCTGCCTGGCCACTCCCACCCCCCAGCACATGCCCTTACCCTTCCCCCCCCCACTGTCTGTGTCCATTGGTTATGCTTATATGCATGCATACAAGTCCTTTGGTTGATCTCTTACCTACCCAACCTGCTCCACCCCCTCCACCTTCCCCTGCCTTCCCTCTGAGTCTATATGATGCTTCTGTGTCTCTGGATCTACTTTTGTTCATTATGTTCCACAAATAAGTGAGATCATGTGATACTTATCTTTCCCAGACTGGCTTATTTCACTTAGCACAATGCTTTCTAGGTCCACCCATGTTGTTGCAAATGGTACAAGTTCGTTTTTGTTTTTTTTTTTTGTTTTTTTACAACTTTGTAGTATTCCATTGTGTAGATGTGCCACAGGTTTCT
>NW_006290553.1:68673-74442 GCF_000327345.1 Myotis davidii
CATCTTTTGAAAACTGTCTATTTAGGTCCTTTGACCATTTTTTTATTGGATTATTTATCTTCCTTTTGTTAAGTTGTATGAGTTCCCTATAAATTATGAAGATGAGGCCCTTATCGGATATAACATTGGCAAATATGTTCTCCCATGCAGTGGGCTCTCTTGTAGTTTTGTTGATGGTTTCTTTTGCTGTGCAGAAGCTTTTTATTTTGATGTAGTATCATTTGTTTATTTTCTCCTTAGTTTCCCTTGTCCTAGGAGTTGTATCAGTACATATATTGCTATGACATATGTATGATATTTTGCTGCCTAGGGATTCCTCTAAGATTTTTATGGTTTCCTGTCTTACATTTAAGTCCTTTATCCATTTTGAGTTTATTTTTTGTGTGGTGTACGTTGGTGGTCTAGTTTCAATCTTAATAAACTGCTGTATGCAGATCTTTTTTAGTTCCTTTCTTGTTAGGGCATACAAGTCCTTGTTGATATAGGTCTTTTGAGTAGATGGATAAATTGCTTGGAGGGGGGTTGAGAACTAGCTTCCTATAAGGCCTGGAGCCTCTATTCTAACCCCTCCACCACCAACAGTCTGAACTCTTGATTCCTAACTGTTGAGTAAGCTTCAAGTTCACACTATCTGCCTTGGCCACACTTGGTTAGCAAACCTTAAGGAGGATGTGTCCATTACATGCTGGACCTTCTTATTTGTATATCAAAATCTTTAGCCTGGGTCTTTTTGTCACATGATTCTGTGTAGATTGCACTCTGCTCAACTCTATCTTTTGCCCAGACACTGCCTAGGCACCTCCTATGTCAGTGATGGCGAACCTTTTGAGCTCGGCGTGTAAGCATTTTGAAAAACCCTAACTTAACTCTGGTGCTATGTCACATATAGAAATTTTTTGATATTTGCAACCATAGTAAAACAAAGACTTATATTTTTGATATTTATTTTATATATATAATGCCATTTAACAAAGAAAAATTAACCAAAAACATGAGTTCGCGTGTCACCTCTAACACGCATGTCATAGGTTCACCATCACTGACCTAGATCAATTCACTCAGTCCTCAATTATTTGTTGAACACCTTTTATGTGATAGCACTCCTCTAGGTGCTAGTAAACAATGCAATTCAAATTCATTCTCTCATGGAATTTGCACTGTAGATTTTTTTATTTTTTATTTCCAAGTAAGTGAATAATATAACTTCAGATAGTGCTAAGTGTCAAGGAAGAAATAAACTGGGGGAAGAAGGGTTTTGAGTTAGAGTTATCAGGGAAGATCTCTCTGAGAAGGAAATATTTAAACAGAGACCTGAGAGGAGAAGGAGAAGTGGTAGAAAGAATTGGTGGAAGAGGTGAAATAGTAAATAGAAAGGCCGTGTGGCTGGAATAAATTTATGTTTAAGCAATAACAAAGTGGTCTCTGTGGCTGCATTATAATGGTCAAAGGTCAAAGTGACAAAGGCTGGAGAGATGGCCAGTGGCTAGATCCTATAAAGCTCTGTAGGACATGGTAAAATGTTTGGATTATAAAGACTGGTTGTGGGTACTGATCATGTTTCTATCAGTCTAATTTGGTGTTGCCATGTCACCTGAGACCAGATAATCCTACAGAAGCTGTGGCTCATACTATGGTTCCCTAGAGAACTCAAAGAAAAGGCATTCATAAATGTAAGTTTCTATTTCCCATAATTACTGCTCATGAAAATTAGACTGGCTGGTGTGGCTCATGGTTGAGCATCAACCCATGAACCATGAATTTACCATTCAATTCCCAGATAGGGTAAATGCCAGGTTTTGGGCTCAATCCTCACTAGGGGGCATGCAGGTGGCAGTGATCGAAGATTCTCTCTCATCATTGATGTTTCTATCTCTCTCTCCCTCTCCTCCCTTCCTCTCTGAAATAAATTTAATTTTTTTAAAAAAATTATAGAAAACCTGCTTCTTCCCATTCTCTGTCACCATGGACTACCTTTCAGGAAGCAAAATTCTTAAAACTGCCAGTGAAGCACCTTCACCCCCAATTTACAGTTCTGTAGTTACCAAATTTGCCACTAGATGGTGGCTGTATAGCAGTACTGTGAAACGAGTTTTCTATTTGACAAAGGAATCAAAGAATGAATTAATGCATGAAAGACACTAACAAAATATATGTGCATTTAAAATTCCTTTGTTTGAAAAGATCAGCAACGGAAAAAGAGCTAGGAAAGGCATCACACCCTGCAGCCTGCTTTTTGTTCAGTTTCATTTTTCCTTGGTAGGATTTTGGCCTCTTTGAGGATGGTCTTATAACATAGAATACTTATATGTATTAGTGTGAAACTCCAAGGTCATGGCTATGACTATGGAACAGATTCCTTCTACTCATCATTCATCCTACTCCTCAGTTGGGGTTCCCTGGAAATTTTTCTTTTTGCCCTCATATATTATCTCAACCATGAAGTATTTATGCTAATGATACTCCAATTAATGTTTTTAGTTGGTATTCTCCAGACCTGTAATTCCAACTGCTGCTAGACAGCAGGTAGATGGCATTGGGTACTTCAAACTCAATAAACTTAAACCAAACTGTTAATCTTTGCTCTTTACTTCTTCTCTTAAAATATTTTTCTTTCCATCTCAGTCAATGATATTCCAACTCAATCATTTGTCTTGGAGGAAAAGCTCTGAGTTATTTATTTCCACCTACTGCTCACTCCCCTCATTCACTTTGCCTTGAGGTACTGCTGATTTCACCTCTGAGAGATCTTGTTTTTGAATTTATTAATTAATTATTATTTTTATATTTTTGTTAATCCTCACCCAAGGATTTTTTCGATTAATTTTTAGGGATACTAGAAGAGAGAGGGAGAGACAGAGAGAAACACATCAGTTTCTTGCCTTCTGCATGTGCCCTGACCAGGGCTCGAGCCAGAAAGAGCCTGCAACCAAGGTACGTACCTTTGACTAGAATAGAACCTGGGACCCTTTGGTCCACAGGCTGATGCTCTATCCACTGAGGCACATTTGAATTTATTAAACTGGCTATGGCACATTTGAATTTATTACTTTCTATTTTCTCACATTAATCATTTCCATTCATCTAATAAATTATTAACTGAAGTTTGTTTCCATTTTGCAGTCCATTGTCTACAGTCTTCAGAAGAATATTACCAAAACTCAGGTTTGTATGCATCATTTTCTTGCTTTAAATTCTCTGCCCAGAGAATAAAAGTCCAAACCCCATATTCTACTGTCCAACACCTTCAAAGCCACCCTCCTTTCCAGCCTCTTTCTGGCCTCTCTCTACAGCACAGCCATGTTGTATGCTTGGAGTCCCTGAGCTATGGCCTTTTATGTCTAAAACTCTTGGCACACTCTTCTTATCCTAGAGCTCCTCTCTCCTCCCCTTTTGGATTCCAATTTTCCATCTTCCCCTCAAAGGTCTGGTAAAGCTTATTCCTTCCACAAAATTCTAGAAATAAGTCAGTGTCCTTCTTAGTGCTCCCATTGATCCTGGTACCCACATCCACCACTAGTATAACATTTGCCTAGTGTCACCATATTATTCATATGCCTGCACCCTGCTACTGAACTGGGGCTTTCTTTCCAGCAGAAAGTGTCTTTTTCCATCTTTGTGTCTCCAGAAACTTACATTTATCTCAGAAAGTCTTCAGTGCTCATTAGCTTTAATGAATGGGCAAATGAAAAAATTCTTATTCCCTCCACATATTTTCCAGTAGACAGGAAAGGCCTTTGTTTATTTTTTTCTTCCACTTGTACTCATGAATATTTACACATGAGAAAGGAAGCAAAAAGGATATCTGAAGATACTATCTTCTAGACACAGAAAGAAGGCCATCCTAGAGACAGGAAGCTCTATTTAGAAACTGGAGGAGGTTGTGAGCAGTGGCCACAGTTGGAGTCATCAAAGCCCAGAATCTAGAAGGGGCCCACAAGTGCCACACTTGCAGTCTCCCATTCTTCTTGCACACATGATGGTGGCACTGATGGAGGATGAACCTTGTGAATCAGTTGACTGGGAACCTGACTGTATTGTTCATCTCTCTCTTCTCAGTGATTGGCACTCTGTCTGGCATAGAGCAGGTGCCTAGTAAGTGACCGTTTATTTTCTTATGAGCAGACTGCAGTATTGTGTTAACAGGATATATAGAACTGTTTATAACGTTTGGGGTAAAAGGTGCAAGTATGAGGGACTACTGAGGTGTCTTTGATAACTTGGGAGGAGCTCATAGGCAGACTTTGCTTCATTAGATAGTTTAAACTTTGATAGATGTCTTTGGATAGAAATTTGTGCATTACATGCCTGCCTTCATTTGAAATATATTGCTCAATCTGGATGCTCACTGAGTTTCTTCATTGGTTCAAGTGAAAGGAACAGAAAAGTAAAAGGTTAGAATTTCTCTCTCTTTATTGCCGGAAAAAAAATTCTGCCTTTAGTCATACAGATATATTTATTTGATGAGATACTAGAAGTGCATGGGTTTCATTCATATTTAAATGTTATTAAAACAAATTTCAATTTCTTTAATGCTGATGAACATGCTTTTATGGGGCTCAAATATTTCTTAAACCATGTGACCTGTGTCTGCTATTCAAAGATTCCTGTTGTGATGATACTTTTTGGACAGGAAGTGATCTGAACCATATTAGTGCCCTCCTCGTCCCCGCCACCTTGTGACTTCTGTAAGAGTGTAGTCATATTACCATCTGCCAGAAACTCTCTGTCTAGCTGTGCTTCTTTGCAAACTATCTCAGAATGTCAGTATAAGAATAAGAATCACATATTTGTATAAGGCTTTATAATATATACGTTCACCCATTTTTTTCCTCATAATAATAAACTAAGCAGTACTGATGGGCCTACTTTACAGATGAGGATACTGAGGCCCAAAGATATTTTTAAGCCAAATTCATACCAATAATAAGGACTGGAATTAGGTTCAGATCTTAATTTTCAGATTCTCCATGTCTTTTTTTACCTATACCATTTTCTCAATTGTGCTAATATTAGTTCATTAGAAAAGGAGTAAAGGTGGCTTTTGGGTGAGAGCTGGTTTTATTTAACACATCTGGAAATGGCATCCTAAAACAATATCTCTGCTAATAACCTTTTCCTTATTCATGAAATAGAGAAGCCCTTATAATTATCAGCCAGTGTATGCTCTGTGAAAACGACACACATGGGCACGGGCCCCTGACAATGAGCACATGGGCACGGATGTTACTATTCTTGGGAAGAGCATTAATAATTAGATATTACTTGGGGGAAAAGGGCAATACTTCATCAAAAGACAAAGTGCTAGCTTTGATATCTCTGTGCAGTTGCCGGAACACTCCTAGTGCCTGCTTCTGATCTGAAGATTAGTTGGCAGCTTTGCCCTTTTTCTTGTGAAATATCTGTTCTTATGGGAAACCAGTACCAACACATATTGAGAATTTTTATGTCTTCTTAAATGTGTTTCACTGCACCGACCACATTATTATCCACACATTCTAAATTTACTTAGAGAAAATAATGTTATGAAAAGAGTTCTTCAAAATCACAAGGGATTACACTATGGGTTGAACATCTTTGTCATTGAAAAAGTCTCTTATGACTCACTTTTTTTTATTGCTTTAGAGGCTTGGAATGGACCTTCACTCAGAGCTGGAATTTTAAGAGGAAAGTTTTAATGTCGCCACTGCAATATTTCCAGACAGGACTGGGCATGGCTCAGTCAGCAACAGAAGACTGGAAAAAAGGAGGGGAAGCTCTTATTTGGGGCAG
>NW_006290553.1:75324-76727 GCF_000327345.1 Myotis davidii
CAGAGAGGAAGGGAGATGCATAGAGAGTGAGAAATATGGATGAGAGAGAAACATCAATGAGTCGCCTCCTGCACACCCCCTGCTGGGGATGTGCCCGCAACCAAGGTACATGCCTTTGACCAGAATCGAACCCGGGACCCTTCAGTCCGCAGGCCGACGTTCTATCCACTGACCCAAACCGGTCAGGGCATGAGCGAGGATTCTTATGCAGAGACAATAGCTCTCCAAACAGAGAGGACACACATTAAGAGGAAAGCTTTCTAGCCTGAACTCAAAGATCTGCAGGGGAGCTGTAATCACTGACCAGGAACTTCCATCTTCTCCTACCAAAGGTTATCTTTGCATAGAGAGAACACAGGCAAGGGGTGACCAGCAAAGAGGTGAACAGACCACCAAGGGGTGCCACTCCAGACAGAGGTAAAGCAGACCTGAGGAGCAGTGTAAGGAGCTTCCTTAGGGACCAACCCCAGGGGACACTTCTAAGACACTTAAAGACACAGGAACATCTTGGGCTTTTTGGACATTTCAGTTTCGATGTTTGTTGGTTACTTTTCCTTCTTTAAAGTAGTTTTTTTTCTTCTTTCTGGAAGTGTACTTGCAAGGTTAACTTGGTTTGTGCTGATTTGACTATCCAAAGAGGTTTTCCTGGGTCTTTGAATGTGGGCTTGAGCCAAGAGAAATACAACCAGCTAAAGTACCAACCTAGGTTTTTATTGTTACTGTTTTCTTTTTCTTTTTTTGCCCTAATACCAGCTCTGACTCTAGGCTTGTATGTATTAATCAGTAATCTGGTTCTGTATATCATAAATCAAGCAAAAATGTTTATTGTCAATAGGTATTAATTGTTATGTTAAGTGTTACCAGGAACTTTTTAAAAAAGCATAAAGACACATCTCTGCCATTGAAATAAGTGACAAAGCATAAATTATAAAAAATAAAAAGGCAATATAGACTTTTACATAATTGAAAAGTCCCATTTCATCTCTTTCCTGCCCTTATTTGTATTTTGTTTGAATTTCCTGTCACACATACACACACAAATTCACTCAGGCAAGTACCAGTAATTACAGACATAGTAAAATGATAAAACTCTAAGAGGCTAGCTTCAATATTAATATATCTCTTATAAGGTAGTGAATAATTAATTTTAAAATTAGTAAGACAGACTCACAGTGCCAGACGAGAAAAGGAGAGGGTGAATATTGGGCTGAAATACTTTAGGACCATTTTATAGAAGAGGAAGAATTTAAACTGGGGCATAAATAATGGATAGAATTTGGTTAGGAGGAAAGAAGTGAGGACAACATGATCAAATGTGTGGAGAGAAAGGTCCAATAGAGGGATAAATAGATAAGGAGGTGCAGAATGGAGAAGATTAATGACTGGAAATGAAAAGGAAAGAG
>NW_006290553.1:76760-80823 GCF_000327345.1 Myotis davidii
CCAGTTTGGGAATTGAGATATGACTGTTTGGACAAAAACAGAGATTTATGAATAGGACCCCCTTATTGCCAGCTTAAAGAGAACTTTTCCTAAACATGTGAGTGTATGTGCATGTTCGCAGACACAGATATACATGTTGATCACTGTGGTGGCAACTCCACACCAGCCACCCATACCCATGTTGAAAAGTATTAGAACAGTTATTTTTCATTTACGAAGTGATCTAGAGCCATCTTAAAAGGTGATGGATAGATGTTGACCAAGTGTGTTGAGAAGGTCACAGACATCCCTAATGCTAGCACAACCTAGTCAGAAATATGATACATTGTTTCATGTAATACCCGGGGGAAAAAATCATGCCCACATTTACAAAAGTTCTTTCAAATGTTAATATAATTTTGAAGATGAACATACTTCACAGGAGAATTCCAGTTTGATGAGTTTTGTAAGCTCTAAAAAGAAACTACTTAACCTAGTTAATAATTAATACTTTATTATGAGGAAGGCTCTAAATTGTCCCACCTCCAATATTATTACATGAATTACATATATTATTACAATATATTTCATGTTCCATTTATTTAATTAAAAATACTGTCTTGTTTTATGATTATTAAATTAGGCTATGGATATTAGCTGGACAGCTGGTTCTATGATATTAGAATTCAACACTGATTTGAGTTATATCTATGATCAAAAATTAAGGCTAGCCCTGGCTGGGTGGCTCAGTTGATTGGAGTGTCATCCCATACATCAAAAGGTTAGGGGTTAAGTCATTGGTCAGGTGCATATTCGAAACATCTGATCGATGTTTCTCTCTCACATTGATGTTTCTCTCCCATCCTCTCTCTCTCTAAAATATTCTAGCTCTCTATCTCTCTCCCTTCCTCACTGTAAAAAAATCAATAAAATATATTAAAAAAATAAAAATAATAAAACATGAAATAAAATAAATAAAAACTCTAGATGTGTGCCCTTACAGTATCCTATATAATAAGAGCCTAAGTGTCCGGTCGTCCAGTCGGCCGTTCAACCAATCAAAGCGTAATATGCTAATGATACGCTAAGGTCGCTCAACTGCTCGCTATGACATGCACTGACCACTAGGGTGCAGACACTCTGACCGGTAGGTTAGGTTGCTGCTGGTTTCCAGCCAATCAGGACGAGTGAGATGGGCCAGACTTGCCCTGGAGCCCTCCTGCAGTCCCTCCCTGGCTGGCCAGCCTCCTGGTTCCCTTGCTGGCCCCAATCGTGCACTGATAGGATCCCTCGGCCTGGCCTGCACCCTCTTGCAATCTGGAACCCCTCAGGGGATTTTGGAGAGCTGGTTTCAGCTCGACTTTAGAATGACTGGTCACTATGATGTGCACTGACCACCAGGGGCAGATGCTCAATGCAGGAGCTGCCCCCTGGTGGTCACTGCGCTTCCACAGGGGGAGTGGCACTGAGCCAGAACCTGGGCTCACAGCTGGCGAACACAGCGGTGGTGGTGGAACCTCTCCCGCCTTCCCTGCAGTGGGATCCTCTCCTGCCTTCACGGCAGCACTAAGGATGTCTGACCGATGGCTTAGTCAGACAACCCCCAAGCACTCCTGGACTGCAAGAGAGCTCAGGCCGGGCTAAGGGACCCCCCTCAAGTGCAGGAATTTCGTGCACTGGGCCTCTAGTACATTTATAACATGTCATTTACAGATAAATCTTTAAGGTTAATTGAATGACATGTTCTTTTGTAGCTTTTTACTAGTAAACACAGAAGGATGGATTTTGTTTTCTTCTGTTTGGAAAGCCATTTTGTAACTTTTTCATTCCCTTGCAGGAAATATGACTGCCTGTTTGTGGTACTCAGTCACTCACTAATATTTTTTCCAGTGGATTAAATGTAAAAGGCCACATCCTTAGAGGCAGTGTGACTCAAAAATGCCAAGCAAAAATCCAAGGCTACTTCTGCTCTTGGGTTCCTATGATTGCAGGTAAACTGTGAAACCCACTTGACAATCTCAGTGATTCCAGCTGTGAAAAATTGATTATAGGGCACCTGAGTCAGTTTGTTTCCCTAGTACTTTTTGAAACTTGACCTTCACATGTTCTTTTTATATTGGCTTATTCTTTCAACACCATTATTTAAGGGAACTTATTTATCTGCTATTTTGAAAGTTTATACTTATATTTGTGTATGGGTCTCTCTCTCTCTCTCTCTCTCTCTTTGAGGGGCGGGTTTTTTTTTCTGTCAGACCACCTCCTTATCTCTTCTCAAGGCTTGATTCCTTGATTCCTCTGCTTGGGGGACTCAGAAGGGACTTGAGACCAAGGGAAAATGTCTCTTTACTGAACTACCCATGGCTGTTGGTTGCTGTGTTTTCCTGCCAAAGGGCCATCAACATTCTCTTTTCAGCATCTGTGTCAGTCAGATTCTCAGCAGAAAAGAGATGTCACACTCAAATTGAGACCAAGAAGAAGAGACAAACAGATTTGGGTGAGGAGCTATAAGTTTCCATAGCATATAAGTAAATACATTTTAAAACTTTAAATCAGTAGTGCAGATGACTGCTTATATAAAATAACCTGGAGAAGAAACAGCCACCTAAGAAACAAGTTGTACAAGATTGTAAATGAAACCAAATGCCAGTTTCCGGAGGGATTGTGATCTTTTACCTGCTAATATCCCCAAGCGAGGACTAACAAAAAATGAACAAACAAAAGAAGGTGGTTTTTTATAGCATCCATGGATGCCACAAGAAACTTATGGGGTTTGGGATTAGTACAGTGTTTGAGAGGCTAAAAGCTTCCTTTCATCATTCATACCTTTCTCATTCTCCAGAATTCTACATACTTTTGGGACAGAAATTACTGGGAAGTACGCAAGAATATGAGCAATGTGGCTTCAAATTTCACTTGAATAAAATTTCTCAAAGTCTCACCCATTGTCATATTAATGTTAAGAAACCCTGGCAATTTACAAATCAGTAATAACAATAGACTGGAGTTAGGAGACCTTAGTTTTAGTCTTGGCTTTGCCATGACTTGAGTGGTTAACCTGGGTCAAATGTTTCATGTTTCAGTTTCCATCTATTTGCCATTTAAGGTCACGATGTTCTCGATATGAATTAACAATTCACTAATACAGAGTTAGGGGAACAAATTCAGCCGCATTGCTTCTCCCATTTATACCTTTAATGATTTTCTTTAATTCATTCTAGCAGAATATTTTTTTGCCTTATAATATGACAGGCAAGACAGGCCAAGCGGGCAAGGTAGTGTGTGGGACTATCCTTACGTAAATGTAAGGTTCCTGGAAAACTGGGTCACAGGAGTTGATAACTGGTATAGATCCCATAGTTTACTGTAGCCAAATTTTAAGATTCAAATAAGAACAAGTCTCAGAGAGATGAAGTGTTTAGTTTAAGATCAGATGCTGGGAAATTCAAAAGTAGTGTCTTAGTGCATTTGCACTGCTCTAACAAAATACTGCAGACTGGGTGGCCTATAAACAACAGACACTTATTTCTCACAGTTGTGGAGGCTGGGAGTCTGAGATCAGGGTAAGGATCCTCTTCTGAGACTTCTTGTTGCAGCCTCAAATGGTGGCAGGGGAGAGGGAGCTCTTTGGAGCCTCCTTTATACAAGCACTAATGCCATTCTTGAGGACTCGGGCTTCATGACTTAATCAGTGCCCTCCCTGTCCCAAACTTCCACCTTCTTTTTATTAAAAATACTAGATGCCTGTTGTACAAAGAAATTCGTGCAATAGGCCTTCCTTTCCCTTGGCTGCTGGTACCAGTTTTTATCTGGCACCCAGGACCCAGGCTTTCGCTCTGGGTGGGCTCCGGCCAGAGCCCCCCCGCAGCCATCAGGCTTCGTGGCTCTGCTGATCCCGGGGCAGTGAGGCCTCACTGCTTGGCTGGCCTCAGGTACATTTGGCTTCGCTCCACTGCTTGGAGCCTATGTATGCAAATTAACCGCCATCTTTGTTGGTGGTTAATTTACATATCATCCTGATTAGCCAATGGGAAGCATAACGAAGGTACAGTCAATTACCCATTTTGTCTTTTTTTTTTTTTATTAG
>NW_006290553.1:83618-89674 GCF_000327345.1 Myotis davidii
ATAGTATATTTTTATTGTTTTCAGAGAGGAAGGGGTAGGGGAAGAGAGATAGAAACATCAATAATGAGAGAGAATCATTGATCAGCTGCCTCCTATATGCCCCCTATGAGGATCAAACCTGCAACCCGGGCATGTGACCTTGATGAAAATTGAACCCAGAACCCTTCAGTCCGCAGGCCAAAGCACTATCCACTGAGCAAAACCAGCTGGGGACCAAACTCCCACCTTCTAATACTATCACATTGGACATTAGGATTTCGACTTAGAATTTAGAGGGCATAAAAGCATTCATTCTCCAGCAGGTAGGAAAAAGAACCCATGCTTTTCGACTAGTAGACTTGTGAGTTTATTTTATTATGTTGGCTTTCTCCCCTGCATTGAAAACATCTTCTGTAGTGCTAGTACACTGGAGCCAGGTGTGGAACAAGGAACACAAATCATAAGTGTGGTCACTTACTCGGCAGACAGATTTAGCAAAACTTGCTAAAATTATTCAATTTTGTACTATAAGTTCAGCTTTTTAGATTGTTGTAATTATGGAGAGATAGAGTTAGTTAATTACAAAGTGACTCAAGCAGTTGCTGTTTAGATTTCATTAGTTGCGGCAAGAAGTGATAGTCCTTTTAGAAAAATAAGATGCTCGTTGTTACCATTTGCACATAGAAATCAAAAGTATTGTCACTATTCACCTGGCCAGTGTGGCTCAGTGGTTGAGCATTGACCTATGAACCAGGAGGTCATGGTTGGATTCCCAGTCAGGGCACATGCCTGGGTTGTGGGCTCGATCCCCAGTGTGGGGTGTGCAGGAGCCAGCTGATCAATAATTCTATCATCATTGATGTTTCTGTCTCTCTTTCCTTCTCCCTTCCTGTCTGAAATCAATAAAAATATATTTTAAAAAATATTGTCACAATTCAAAACATGAAAAACTCATAAATTCTTAGACTACATAAAATGTTTTAAATATTATTTATAAGTTGGCAGTAACAAAAAGTTCAGTGTTTCTTTATAAAACTATAAATTATTTGCTTCTTCTATAGGGAGCTTCTATACATATACCAACATTGCATGATTACAAATATTTAGATATAAAGAAAAACGCTGTAAAGCCAACATCACAATTATGTTGTAAAACCATGTCTCTCTTACTACTCTCAAATGATTGTGAATGTTTAATTGCAGCTTACACAAAATGACTCGGTGTTGAAAGCAGCATGTAATCAAACTGCTTCCCCTCTTGTAATGCACAGTGGTACCCAAATAGCAGATCCTCTGAGAATAAAGTTGGTCTTGGAATCTGGCCACACTAGTGTTGGGTCGGAGTAGTGATAGATGAAATGGAGGATGCAGAAGAATAGTTTAAAATATACTGTATATTTGTGTGTGAGTGGGGGTGGGTGGGTGGGTAGGGTTGAGAAGGAGTGCCAGGGGTTGAGCCAACATAAAAGGAGGACTACATCCCCGCCCCCACACTCCAATTTTAAGATTCTGTAACCTGGAAATGGAGGAGCCGCCCCTCACTTTGGCTAATGACAACTATAGACTCTGTGCTACTGGGTAAAGGGTCAAGTCAGGATGAAAAAGAATGTTTCCCAGTCAAGCCAAGGGAAATAAATAGTAGCAGCTTCCCCTTTTGAGCACATACTCTGTGTCCAGTGCTATGAGATAAGGTTGTTTATTATTCTTGACAAACGAATGGAGATATTATTTCCCACTTTCTTAGAAAGTCGGAAAATTTTGAGGTTAAATAAATCATCCACGCCTACAAAAATGTGCATAAGTAAGCTCAGATGCTATTGTAGGTCTGTATGGTTCAAGTGCTCATGCTTTTTTCTCTATACTGGGTACTCCATGGGTTGAGATCTATAATATGTTATTAATATACTAATTGTTTTTACTCAGTAATTTTCTGAAACTGAGGGTGTCACTGGAATATAATCTTTTATAATGACTTCTCTGTCTCTTTTATATGGTACATTATAGCAAATAGCTCACCTGGAGTTCAGTCAGATTCACGATTGGTGTGGCTATAACTCCCTCAAGACCAAAGACCTGGGTAACCTTAAATATGATCCTTTATGCACCTTAGAGAGAAAAATCATTTTCTTGTCCTTAGAGGTTTTAAAACTGCTTTTATGATGGAAGCCTTGAGTAACTTCCCATCTTCAGATCTATCATGCAGAGTGAGAAACTCCTGGTTGTTCCTGCCGTGTTGTGTACTTTCTAGGGGCTTCTGCAATCCTCAAAACCTGATATCTTATCGTCACGCATCTTTCCCTCATCTATGCCTAGGCATTTTCTAACAGGGATAGATGTACTAGTACTTTATCGTGTGCTACTCAACATTTTTCAGCCATGCCTCACGGGATTCCTAATTAGAACTCCCTTTTTACTGTATAAAGCTAAGAAAAAGTTACCCAGAAATCCCACACACTTGGCTAGCAAGATCACAGATCATTTCTGTGTACTGACAGGGGTCAAACAAGCACAGGAAACCCAGATATGACCCTGTCAATTAGGAAAAGGACATTTACACATGAAGATCAGTGGGATTTAGATAATGACTAAATAGCAAAAAAAAATTAAGGTTTGTTAAGAAATAGAAAAGAAATAAGTTGATCTTGTCAAAAAGGAACAAGATCTTGTCACTTAGAAAGCATTTGAAATGAAATAATACTAGTAATGTAGAGCTACTGAGAATAGGAGGCTACTCCCATTGCCCAAACTGCCATATTATATTGTTCTATAATGGAACCACAGTTCAGGATATCTGGAGGCAGTGGAGCTAATGGAAAGTCATGGATTTCGGTTCAGCTCTTGCATTTAACTTTGTAAGGCAAATGCCTTACTTCTTTGAGTGTCTATTTATATAACTGTAAAGCAGAGACAGTAACATCTGTCTTACTACTTCATGGGCATTTGTGATAATAAAGTGAGGTAGTGTATGGAAAAGCACTTTGTTAATTTTAAGATAGTATTAGCAGGACCGGCTGCATGATTTGTGGGGCCCAATGCAAAATTAATATGTGGGGCTTCTTGTTCAGAATCTATTAAAAATTTCAAGGCGGTGACCAAAAGACAGGGTTTTTCTAGACATGGGTCCCTGTGTGACTAAGTAGGCTGTATGCCCACAAGCCATCCCTGAGTATTAATAGTAGTGCAGGATGTACCTCTTGTTCCATTTCTTGTCCTACTGCTGCTATAAGCTTGAGACAGTGTTTACTCTCATTGCCCTTGCAAGACCACATTGTCTTTCTGAGGCCCTGCTTGCTTGCAATGCATTTCCCCTTAGAAACAAGTACTTTGGCATGACACATATGGATAGGAAGTTAGACTTGTTTAAACTAATACTGTTATCACTGCACCTCTGGTAAGGTAGGGGTTAAACAAACTTGATCCAGCCAGTATTCTCTAATGATAGTTAATCACTGTTAATGGTTAAGTCTTTCCATGGGGAACTGGGTTATGAGTTTTCACTCTGCTGCTTTTAGAACACAGCCTACTCTTCGGTCAGGGACTTCCTGTTCTTCTATCCAGCAGACCAGCTGCCACACTAGGAGAGAATGTAGTAGTTGCCTGAAAATTTTCAGTTCAGCCTTCTCTCCAACGATATTTGAGCCCTCCATAGGGAAATCATTAGTTCTCCATTTGTAATCAGAGCTGCCAAGAGCACTAATAAAGTCTCTGGGAAGCTGTGGTATAGACACAGGAGATAAACAAGAAATAGAAAAAAATCCAATAAGTTGATTCCTCAAGGGGATGGTACAAAATTGTTTACTATTACCTGGGTTTCTTTCTAGTCTACTTTTAAATATAATTTCATAAGCCTCTTCTAGGTGGGGAAGTTTTTTTCTTGCCATTGAGAAAAAAATATTTATTTTAAAACTTTATTTCACTGCATGAACTTATATCCTTTTCAATGCTACTAATTGTGTCTTCTAATTAGTATTTTACATCCCAAGTATTTGCAGACTTCTTTGGTCCTTCTCAGTAACTGTGAAGACCAGCTGTACAAATTAGATATTTTTTTCTTTCTCCATCAATCAATCCTGCCATAATTATAACCATTGCTCATCTTGGAACACTTTCCTAACTGTCATCTGCTCTGTATTGCTGATCTGGTCCAAAGAGAATGAAAACTTTGTGTTTTTTAGTTATAGAGATCTATGCATATCTCTAGATGGAAACTGCCCCTAAATAATTTTGGCCATTTTTTTTCTGCCAAGTTTACTGATATAAAGAAGTATACTTAGTGGGTATACTTACCAGGCAGATTAGCTAGAAGAAACTGGTCAACAGTTCCCAAATCAGAAAGTTCAAATAAGAAAACCATGCATTTAATTTTACAATTAGGGAATCAATCTCATCAAACTTTGAATTTTCTTAGCTAGGTGCTAAGAGACAAACAAGATCTGTAGAGATGTCCTGTTTGTGTCTCACTTCAAGAAGAACTTACTTTAAAGTCGGGAACCATAGCACCTTTGGAAACTGCCGTGGCATTAGGATGAGGGTCACTGTTTCCAAGGTAGCTGTCAGCACCTCACTGAGCATGGTAGGAGTGCTGGGGCCTGGCCATTTCTGCCTATTGTGGGTCTCTTCTACTGGGCAGTCATTGCTCCAGAGCACCCTATGGAGTTGGCTTAGGCTTTGCCAGATCTGCATTACAGCCCACAGCTGGCAACTCACCTGGCCCATTCCTACTTCCTTTCCTCTTTCCTCTCACAGGTGTCAGATATGTTGGGTGATCTGAAGACTTTCCCTATTCAACCTGCTTCTTTCCACTTTATCTTTCATGAGCGTTATCCACATAATTCTGAAGAACAGACACAGAAGGGATCCTATGACTGATTCAGCATAGACTTCATTTAGCCACCTGCTGTGGTAAAAATCAACATATTAATGACCACCTCCACCAGATCTGTGAGCTCCATTACATCAAACTGACTTCTCTTACCATTTCCTGACTCAAAGAACCAAGGTGAAAGGCATAGGATCTGGCTTCCTCAGCATTTGTGGAAGGGCCAGGTGATACCACCAGATGTAGGGAATTCATTCCCCATGGTGTGAATATTGACTATTCAGAGGGCGGAAGCTAGGAGGGAACAAGCAAAGAAATTTCCTTATCCCTTTTCTCCAGACTGCTTGGAAACTCATTAGTCTTACATGCTTCTCTAAAGTTATCCACGGAGCCTGAGCAATTGATGGACCTTGCTACAACACTGTGGCCAGTTCAGTAATATATACTCCCTTATAGTGCCTTTTCCTTTACCTTTGCTCTTCCTAATTAGGTGTTGGCACAAACCTTTGACTTTGTCTGGGGAAAATGGGCTGAGACAAGCATCATTGAATAGTTGCTATTATTGGTAATATTCCACCTACCTGAGACTCTTTGAGTCACTACTTTATTCATACTACCCTACTATACAGCCCAGAAAACTTCTCTGCTTATTACAAAAGAGCAAAATGCTCATAATATTTTAGGGTCATGCCATCAGTTCTAGCAGTGAAGGTTTCAAAGACATCTGCTTATGACTACTACATGTTTCTCAGTCTGTTTAGACATGGAACATTGGACTGGGGTTAATAATTTGTATTAGTAGATTTTGATAGTAATTTTAATGATAGATTTTCTATTCCATCCACATGTGTATATTAAGAATGGATAGTTTTCAATGCCCTAGCTCAGAATTGGAACATTTTCTGTGGACCTCTGGGATTCACAGGAGGCTGTAGATAATGAAGTGACATGACCAGAACAAAGCTTTATGAAGATTAACCTGGAGGTATATGGGATTTAGAAAGGAAGAGTAGAAATCACACGTGAAAGGCTGTGGACAATGGACATTAGTAGTAAAAGAGGTCCCTTTAGAGATGGGGAGGATCCAAAACAATTCTCTAACTTGGAAGTAAGTAAGCGGAGGGAAGCTGGAAGAATTTGGTGAGTGTACCCTAAGGAGTCATTGTAATAGTACAAATCTCCACACTTCATTCCTTAGTGGTGAGATGAAGACAACTTTGTATTTATTTGAAAATTTATTAAACCCCTGCCATGAGAC
>NW_006290553.1:89802-92433 GCF_000327345.1 Myotis davidii
CTGCAGGTTTAGACCCAGTGTTTGATAGAGACACTAGAGGGTCATACAAGGCAGTCTGTAATCAAGCTGTCAGAGTTGGCTAAAGATTTTCTCCTACCTTGTTTTTATTCTTACAGATATTAGTAATGTATACCTTTTTTTTCATGTCAAAAATAGGTTATTATCAAGAACCTTCATGAAGACTGACAACATATTGAAGGATGTGTTTTCATGCTTTAGAATCAAGGTATCTGAACAACCCTGGCCTAAAATGTAAGGAGAAATTATTGCAACAACAATATGTAATTTCCAGATGTAAAGTTCATTCCTTATTGTGTCAAATTTGCTATCGTCTACTTTGGTGATTTATTTTCTATGTTTATAGCAGAATTGTCTTCCCAGTTTTCTTATTGCAGCAACATAGCTATTACTCTGAATGGCACTCACAGTATCTTTGCTCTAGCTGTTATGTGACTCTGTTGAACTGAGAAAATATTCTAAGAATGAGTAAAAGTGTTTATAGGGTTGCCAGTGCAGCTGCAGGGGAGTTGAAGTAATTTCCCATAGCATCATACTAAATGATGTTTTTACTAAAGTAAACAAACAGTTAAAACAAGTAAACTGGGTTCTTTATTCTGTCAGAAAAATGACCATAATTCTATAACATACCATTTATATGGAGGCGGATACTGGCATGTTATTCACAGTGTGCAGGAGCTCACACTTTCAAAAGATTGAGGAGGAAATGCCTTTTGGGGCGGGAGCCAGATTCTCTCAGTCTTTGCTGGAACTCATTATAGGCTTTCCTCTCATTCTTGGCTCTAACAATTCACTACATTATTATTTAATCATATTACAGATTCAACTTATTCTAAGTAAGTTGAAAAACTGATTAGAGATGATACCTTACTTTGCTTAAATATTAACTGTACAATGACTTTAACGATTTTTAAAAAAATATATTTTTATTGATATTTTACAATAAAAATCAATAAAAATATATTGAAGGGAGAGGGATAGAGAGTTAGAAACATCGACGGAAGAACATCAATTAGCTGCCTCCTGCACACCCCCTCCTGGGGATGGGCCCGCAACCCCGGTATATGCCCTTGACCGGAATCGAACCTGGGACCCTTGAGTCTGCAGGCCGACGCTCTATTCACTGAGCCAAACCGGTTAGGGCCCCCTAAAATATTTATGTTTTAATCCTTTGAGCTTTTTTATTAACATCTATGGCAGAGAGAGAGAGAGAGAGAGAGAGAGAGAGAGAGACTATGCATATGTGATTAAAGATCTTGAAATTCAGAGATTATCCTGGATTTTCAGGGTAGTTTCCAAATGCCATCACAACTGTCCTTAGATAAGAGAGGCAGAAGGAAGTTACATTTACAGAAGAGGAGAAGGCAACAAGTCCAAGGAGGCAGAGAACCCAGTGATGCACCCATAAGCCAAGGAATACTAGCAGCCACCTGAAGCTGGAAGAGGCAAGGAACAGATTTTCCCTTCAGCAGCCCCAAGGACTTCCAGCGTCTTGCATTCAGAGTTCTGGCCCTCGGATCTGTGAGATAATTTCTTTTGTTCTAAGCCACCAAGTTTAGAGAAACTTGTTATAGCAGCCACAGAAAACTCATACAGCAACCATAATTCCATCTGCAACTTTAATTCTCCTTTGTCATATAACATAGTCCCAGGTTTGGGGGTTTAGAACATGGATAAATTTGGGGGACCATTATTTTGCTGATTACACTCCTTTAATCCATCAGCTCCATAAATATATTTCTATAGCTCCCTCCACCCCCTTTCACATGATATACTACAGCATGGCTCTTTCTTTAAATTCTATGCTTTAGTGGTTGAGAGTGCTGATTTATTGGCTGTGTGGTCCTGGGAAGTTACTGATTTAGTTTTCTCACCAATAAAGTGGAGATAATTTAGTACACCTCATAGGGTGGTTGAATTGATCAAATAACATAATGTACAGGAAGTTCTCAGAGTGCTGTTTTGCACATAATAATCTTTCAGCAATGTCACATAATATGAGGATTATCCTCTTCATCACCACCATCATCATTAACAACTAGATGGTAGAAGGATTGTGGCTATGTCAGTTTTCTATTCCACAGTAATAGTGGCCTACACAATAATCATGTATGATTTCATGATCATGTGGGTCATCAGTTTTGGCTGAGCTCACTTGAGCAACTCTGCTGGTCTCACCTAAGCTCACTCATGGGGCAGCACTCGGCTTGGCAGGCTGCATGGTCGAACATGACTTTATTCCATAGCCAGTGATTGGTGCTGCTGCCCACAAGGTGTCGAATCCTCAGGGAGACTGGCTCAGGCTCCTGTGCATGGCAGCCTCAAGATCAAGCCTGCATCTTGAGGTCTAGGTTCAAATCTCCTCATTGCCACTTCTGCTACATTCTATTGGTCAGAGCATAACTCAAGGACTTCCTGAATTCAAAAGTGGGGCAAGACAGGCTTTCCCTCAAGATGGCAGAAGTTAAAAACTCACTTTTCTAACGAGAATGCTGAAAGTGGTGGGAGGAATTTGTGACCATTTACGACAATTTCTCACAATGATCTTCAAGGAGTAGTCCTGGGTCTGAAATTTTGCAAATGATGACCTTGGGAAAATCCCATAACTTCCAG
>NW_006290553.1:95222-114383 GCF_000327345.1 Myotis davidii
TGTTACTTTGGTGATTTATTTTCTATGTTTATAGGAGAATTGTCTTCCCAGTTTTCTTATTGCAGCAACATAGCTATTACTCTGCATGGCACTCACAGTATCTTTGCTCTAGCTGTTATGTGACTCTGTTGAACTGAGAAAATATTCTAAGAATGAGTAAAAGTGTTTATAGGGTTGCCAGTGCAGCTGCAGGGGAGTTGAAGTAATTTCCCATAGCATCATACTAAATGATGTTTTTACTAAAGTAAACAAACAGTTAAAACAAGTAAACTGGGTTCTTTATTCTGTCAGAAAAATGACCATAATTCTATAACATACCATTTATATGGAGGCGGATACTGGCATGTTATTCACAGTGTGCAGGAGCTCACACTTTCAAAAGATTGAGGAGGAAATGCCTTTTGGGGCGGGAGCCAGATTCTCTCAGTCTTTGCTGGAACTCATTATAGGCTTTCCTCTCATTCTTAGCTCTAACAATTCACTACATTATTATTTAATCATATTACAGATTCAACTTATTCTAAGTAAACCATAAAGATAAGTTGAAAAACTGATTAGAGATGATACCTTACTTTGCTTAAATATTCACTGTACAATGACTTTAACGATTTTTAAAAAAATATATTTTTATTGATATTTTACAATAAAAATCAATAAAAATATATTGAAGGGAGAGGGATAGAGAGTTAGAAACATCGACGGAAGAACATCAATTAGCTGCCTCCTGCACACCCCCTCCTGGGGATGGGCCCGCAACCAAGGTACATGCCCTTGACCGGAATCAAACCTGGGACCCTTCAGTCCGCAGGCTAATGCTCTATCCACTTGAGCCAAACCGGTTAGGGCAACTTTAATGAATTTAATGAAAGTAGAATTTCCTTTGTAAAGACATCTGTTTTGATAAACACTCCTGGGACTGCTGGCCATCCTTGATGTACTGATGCTACATATATTAGGACTTGTGTCCAAAGCTGCAGGAGCCACTTGGGCAAGTACCAAACCCTGCACACTCCTGACTTTGCTGGTGGATCTGACATTGGATATTTGTCATCCCTACAAACCATTGTCCCCTTACAGAATTCAGGTGGCACATCCTGTGTGCATGCATGCAGAGAGTATCTGTCTCTCTGCCTCATGGAATGTAGACACCTTGAGAATAGAATCTATAAGTGGTTTTGCTGACCGTGGTATCCCTAGAGGCTAGTTCAGTACCTGGCCCATGGAAGATATTCAATAGAAGTCTTTTTAGTCCATGAGTTTATTTGTTTACTCATTTGGTCATTCGTTAATTTATCTATATGTATTAAGTGCCTTCTATAAGATAGTCACCGGTCTAGGCATTAGAGTTAAATTAAGTGTTAAAATTAATGTGTGTATGTTTGTGTGTATAAATTTTCTACAGTTCCTGATGAATCTGGTGCATTGGTCTCAAAGGAACATCTGGTAGTTTAAGTCACCTATGGAGCTATGGTCACCATTAGTTTGTGGGTGAGAGAGCCTTTCAGTGGTGTCATATGGATAGTCTTTAGGTTGGAAGGTTAAGTGTATTCCTAGAATCTAATTTTAAAATATAAATAAATCTTTAAAAAAATAACATTTAAAGTTGTACTTAGATATTTTAAGTCTAATAGTAGCAGGGTAAGCTAGCAATGTATGACTCTCTGAAGAGAGTCCCAGGTATGATACTAGAAATAAAGGGATGCCGAAACCAGAGGTGGGCACACAGGACCTGTAAAAGGGATTTGAGGGGATCTGGGAAGAGCATCGACAGTTCTTCTACACAAGGTTATTATCACAGACATGGTATGGCATGGGGTGAGGAAAAAAATGGACTTATCTCTATTATTAGGATATGGGCCCAGAGAAGTTTAATTTTGTTCTCTAATGGCACATAGTTTTAGTTTTATTCAGATGCCCCCAAAAGAAATATTTGCTGGAATAAACTGCTAGAACTCAACTGATTTATAAAATAGAGGTTGTTTGCCTTCTGTTTTATAAAATGAGGCTCATTTGTAACATTTAACATGTTTATAGTAGTTCTTAAACAACTGGGATAGTAAGAGCTCCCTTCTTTCTTTCTCGATATGCCCACCTGGAGTTAGGAATTTATTGCCATACACAAAGATGCTATAAATATATAAGACGAGGATTTCTCTTCTATGCCTTGTTCAAATGGTGTTTGATTAAATTTACTTTTGCTCAGCAGGCTCGAAATAACTAAACACTTTGATTCGGTAAAATATTCAGGCAGAGGATTGTTTGGTATAGGGAAATAAGCCCGCATCATGCAGGTTGTGTATGCTGTGAGAATAGGGACATAATAGAAGTGTGAAACTGTCAACAGAATGTATGAATGCTCATTGGAGCAGAAGCCACTGAGGTGACAATTAATGGTGAACAAACTGTGTGTTTAACTGGAAAAGGAGCATACAGTTTACTATTAACAAGATAGAAGCTATGCTTCCCTATTAAACTAAAGAATATTGTCAAATATGGAGTTCCTTTGAAGTTTTCACTCCAGTGTTATTAATGGTCAATGCACCTGCCTGCTCTATTTATTAGGGACCATGTGCTTAGACATAATGTGTGAGAGAGCAAAAGTGGCTGGCTCTGTCTACTTCCCTAAAAAACTCACAGTATAGGTGAGGTCAGCCATTATAGAGCATAGACCTGTAAAAGAATAACAGCCCTCAGTTGTTTGGTGGGGCCCTGGTCTATGCTAGGCATTGCAAGATATATTTTTGCTTTCATGATCTAGTTTCATCATTACCTCAACACTGCAAAGTAGCAATTATTACTCTCATTTTTAAAATGGGAAACTGAAGCTCAGGGCAATTAAATAATTTGTTTATGATAAAATAACTTCTTAGTATTTCATTGAGGATTTAAATCTGAACCCAAGCTATCTTTTTACTAAATTGAGCTGCTCTTTTAAAGAATAGTGTCATAAAGTTTAAAATCCAAATTGATCCGACACTAGAACAAGCACACAAAGACTATCAGAAATGCCTTTTTAAAGAGCTGCATTTGAGAAAAAAGATCAATGAAGGAGCAGTGTGTTGATTAGGGCCAACATTACAATATTGATAAGTAATATGGAGAGCAGACACTCTCAAATTTGCTTTTACCTTCTCTTTCAAAATAGAATTATCTTCAGCTCATAGGAGTATAAAACAAGATTGGTTACAGGCAGGAGGATTCAAATCTATTGGGGTGAAAATATTATGAAGCAGCACCTAATGGGTCTAAATGAGCTCAGGTTTCCTACTAGAAGAAACATGCCTTTGAAGACTGAGACAACCTCAGACAGATCAATGCTCCTGTTGAATTTTTTTCATAGCATCCTGTAAAACAGTGTATGTTATGATTTGTAAGTATATATTTATTTCTGTGGTTAAGTCAGTGATTACTTTTCCATCCCAGGTATGACACTAGGAACACAGCTCTATGTTGTGCTCTTTGTGGTGTTTCCCTTATGGCTGATAAAATGCCTGGGACATAGCTGGGCCTCAACACACCTTCAATGAACCAAGGAATTTACTAACTGCAGGTGACTTCTGAGGAGTCGGTAGGAACTGACACAGATAATGACACTGCTTTTGAAAAGGATGTTGATGACAAATGGATACCTTTGATAAGTCACAAACTGGTAGTTGTAGGATAAATAATACTGGCAAGAACGTATTGACTGGTCCAGAAGAAGTTATGGAATCCGAATACTTTTAGGGGACATATATTTTATAGTTTATCATAGTTTTTTCTTCCCTCTTCTGTGTTCCCCAGTTTTATTCCCTGGCTAATTTTTGGAAGCATTGTTATTTAGAGTCCAACAGATCATTGACATTGACCCTATGCAAAATTCTAGAATACATCATTGCAAAGATAGGTGGTTTTTTAAATATTGGAGAGAAAAGAGTGATGTCTAAGACATACAAATTTCTAATTTCCAATTAACTCCTTTTTTAAAAAACAGTATTTAACAGTAACATGAAGTAAATTGGGGTATTGGAAAGTTAAAGGATTGTGACAGTGGTTTCAAATCGAATTTTCTAGCATCTTTTCAAATAACATGCTTGTATGGCCATTTTTTTTCATTTATTAATCTTAGTTGGTATTTTCAGACTTTCTGTTCTGGTAGTTGAGGATCTAGTACTCATAACAGAATCAGGATAACATTTATGATCTAAAATATTAAGTGATTTGGGTAATGGGTTTCTTTTTTTTATTATTGTTTTATTGCTTAAAGTATTACAAAGGGTATTACATATGTGTCCTTCCCTCCGCTCCCTGCCCTTGACAATCCTCTGGCCTCCCCTACCCCCCCCCCTAATGTCTTATGTCCAGGTAATGGGTTTCTTAAAACAGTGTGAGGATAGAAGTTACCCTGCCACAAAAAAAAATGTTGTTAAAAATAAAACAGAACAAAATAAATCTCCTACATAACATATGGACATGTTTAAAAGTTCCTTTACACTTTCACGATGATGTTTACCCCTACTCAGTTTTTACCATTCAATCTGTTTAAGAATGGTTATAGCATCTGAGGTTCCAAAGTAAAAGGATGTATAGTTCTTCATCTTTTGCCACACTCATTAAAAAATAGAACACAGCGGATAAGATATTAATGAGTGATCAGTGCATTTATGGTTTTATTTCTACCTTAGGATGAATTTGATGGTGTTTTTGTTGGTTTGTGCAAAGACTTTGATTGACAGGAACTGGTCTATGTGATCTTGAGAAAATCATGTCTCTCAGCCTTTTCCTCCTGGAGAAAAAAAGGAGTTAATAAATCATTGCTTACTTCTGGGTTGTTGTGAGGATTATGAGGTTATATATAATATCTACCCTACCCTGAATCCTTACTATATGCCAGCATTGTGCTAAACTCATCAGCCTTTTTATGTCTAACACACAATCAAATATTAGTTGTGTAGTTTGCTGCCCCTCGTGTTCCAGGCAAAGTCAAATCTGTAAAACAAAAATTCTTCTAATTTTTAAAGAGCTAATTTTGCTAATTTTCAAGGAGCTCATTTTTTTGTTGACACTATTACAGATGACTTCGTTTCCCTCCTTTCCTTTGCCCACCTTCATTCAGCCCCCACCCCTGCTCTCTCTGGCCAGACAGGGCATATATATTCTTTGGCTAATCCCTTCACCTTCTTTCATCCATTTCCCCCTCCCCCTTCCTATCCCCTCTATTTCATGCCTCTGGTTCTATTTTGTTCATTAGATTTCACATATAAGCGAAATCATATGGTACTTGTCTTTGCCTGGCTTGTTTCATTTACCGTAATAATCTGCAGGTCCCTCCATGCTGTTGCAAAAGGAGCTCATTTCCTAAGAGTGAACCCAGCTTATTGAATCTTTCTTCATCTGATACCACCTATGTATGAAAGATCGACAATTTCTTCTTTAGTTTCCTTGTCAGAGATCACTTACACTAATCATTTGTGAGTTCAGGATATGGTACTGATGGTTTTGTAGTGTCATGAGAAAGAGTTATATAATGTGTGGCACAAAATTTCATCTTTTTCATGTCTACTTCATATTATGTCTTTCTCCTGCCCTTTTCTTTTTACTTTCTTTCTTCTTAATCTTCCCGGGAACTTCACATTGGTTGTTTTCTGTTACGCAAAACTAGTGATCCTTTTTTAAAGTTTTGTTGTCTGATATCCAGGCTCTTGAGATCCCATTTTCTGCATCATCATTTTCCAAGGTAGTTTTCTTTTTAAAAAACAATCCTACAGCCAAACCGGTTTGGCTCAGTGGATAGAGTGTTGGCCTGCGGACTGAAGGGTCCCGGGTTCGATTCCGGTCAAGGGCATGTACCTTGGTTGTGGGCGCATCCCTAGTGGGGGGCATGCAGGAGGCAGCTGATTGATGTTTCTCTCTCATCGATGTTTCTAACTCTCTATCCCTCTCCCTTCCTCTCTGTAAAAAACCAATAAAATATATTTTAAAACAAACAAATAAACAAACAAACAAAAAATACTACCTTTATCAATGTATTACATTCACATGGTTAAAAATCAATAGAACCTAAAGGTGTATTTTGAATAAAATATTGGTTTTTGTCCCATTCCTCCTCATTTTCAAGTTCTGTTCTCCTGATACTTATCAAGTTCAGCTCTTTTACAGTTTTCTTTTATAATTGTCAACATCTTTATAAATATTTACATTTGTATTGCTTTTTCTTAATTTATCAATCTCAGTGGTTTTAGATTTCCTGCTTTGCTAGTTCAGGACCTATCAGTCAATACAACCCCTTCCACACATTATATAATTCTTAACACATAATATACACATGTTCCCTCATACTATTCTCTCAATATAGTTTAGCACATTTATAATGAATTCAATACTCCATTTTCATGTTATTGAATAATTAAATATTATTTACTGCTGAGCCTAGTAGTATATTATGTTTCTTCCTTTCCAGATTTACTCTATTACTTTACTGAATTTATTATTCTGTTTGTATTTCTCTATTTTCCATTTCCCCCAAAGGCTTTAATAAATCTGTCAAACATTTACTAATATTTTTGCATATGTTAAAATATGAGATAACAAATAAATTTATTAAAATCTTTTTCCCACTTGGAAGCCTCCTTCCCATCCCGCCATCACCCTTCTTCAGGCCCAGCTGGTTATACTCAAGGTCTCCTGAACAAATGTTAGACTTGGTTAGTGTTTGATCTTTATGTGGGATGCTACATAGTCTTCTTTCTTGGTTTACTCTTTTATTTTGCTGTTCGTCATTTCTAAGAAAGGGTGCACGATAGTTTATTTGAATCCTTATGTTTCCAAATGCCTATTCTCAAATTAGATTGATAATTTGACTACAATAGTATACATTTGTCATTTGATTAGAATAGTGGCCATTGAGAGTATCTCTCAAATAATTTCCCTATATTTTTATGATTCCCACCTTACGAATTATGTCTTTTCAAGGTATAGCAACTTCATTTGCAGGGATGGTGCTGTTACTATTAAACAAATCAGTACAGATTTCCAAAATAGGAGTTTATTATTTTTCTAGTGAAGGTTCAGGGGCATGTGATTTTCAAGGGCAGTAGTGCCCTTAGTGCTGGAGCCAGGAGTAGTTACAGTAATTTCCAGTGCAAGGTTGGTGGAGGTTAAAATAAAAAAGTTTCCTCATCAGAGTGGTTCTGGACCTTGGCACTGGAAACCTGATCTTGAGCTGTTTTCTCTATCCCTTCCAAGGATTCAGTGAATTATCCACTATCTTTTAGAAATGTATTTTTCTTGGCCAACAGTGCGTATTCTCCTATTTGCAACTAAGATTGATAGAGTTAATATGGAGATCTAGACTAAGAATAATTTTGGTTTTCTCAGAGGGAAGGTAGGAGAGGGTGGGGGTAAGGGGGAGAAATCAACCAAAGGGCTTGCATGTATGCATATAAGGATAACCAAGGGACACAGACACCAGGGGGTTGAGGGCATGAGTGTGTGTGTGTGTGGAGGGGGGAGCAATGTTTGGATAAGACACATATGTAAAACCTCAATCAATAAAGAAAGGAAAAAAAAACTTGAGAGGTTTGGCTTCTCTGTCATTGAGGATCTAGTATTGCTGATATCATGTGATACCTATCCTATATAATAAAAGTGTAGTATGCAAATTTCCCCCTCAACTGGGAGTTCTACTGGGAGTTTGACCAGGGGACAGGGCCAGCCATGGCCAGCTGGAGAAAGGGAGGGAGGCCATAGTTGGCAGCAGCAGTGGGAGGAGGCCCCAGCCAGCAGTGGTGGCAGGCAGCTGTGGGAACGGAGGGAATACCTTGCCGGCACCCAGCAGCCACTAGGGACATTACCAGTGCATGAATTGCATACACTGGGCCTCTAGTCCTATATAATTAAAGGGTAATATGCAAATTGACCCTAATGGCAGAATAACTGGGAATGACTGGTCGCTATGACACACACTGACCACCAGGGGGCAGACACTCAATGCAGGAGCTGCCCTCTGGTGATCAGTGTGCTCCCACAGAGGGAGCTCCACTCAGCCACAAGCCGGGCTGATAACTTTGAGTGCAGCAGTGGTAGCGGAAGCCTCTCACACTTCCTCAGCAATGTTAAGGTTGTCTGACTGCAGCTTAGCCTTGCTCCCAGGCTGCTAGAGGGATGTCTGACTGCCAGCTTAGGCCTAATCCCCTGGGGAGAAGGCCTAAGCAGGCAGGTGGACATCCTCCAAGGGGATCAAGACTGAGATAGGGCACAGGCTGGGCTGAGGGCCCCATCCTCCCCTGAGTGCATGAATTTTCATGCACCGGGCCTCTAGTTATTTTATGAGGGCCTTGTCTACACTAATAAAAGACAAAGATG
Source organism: Myotis davidii (assembly GCF_000327345.1). Taxonomy (NCBI): domain Eukaryota; kingdom Metazoa; phylum Chordata; class Mammalia; order Chiroptera; family Vespertilionidae; genus Myotis; species Myotis davidii. Next base: position 103,566 of record NW_006290553.1, read on the forward strand.
CTAGTTGACCATATCTTCGCTACACCCAATCAATGCCCACCAGCCAATAAGAGCGACTATATGCAAATTAACCCAACCATGAGGGCGGCCAGCAGCCACTGAGCTGGAGCAAGCAAAAGGCTTGGTTGCCCTGGCAATGGAGGAAGCCACCTGCCCGGGCCGGCTGTGGCCTCTGCAAAAGGCAACAAAGTTTCAATTATAGAAATCCCAGATACCTGCTTTCAGCCAGCCTACACTGGGAGCTTGAGTGGCTGGGGGATGTGGCAAGCCTGCAAACAGCCATCAGCCCCTCACCCAGGTTGACCAGGAACCCCAGCGGGGACCCCCACCCTGAAGAGGCTATGGTCAGCCTGCAGGCAGCCATTAGCCCCTCACCCCAGGCTGGCCAGGAACCCCAGTGGGGACCCCCACCCTGAAGGGGCTGTGGCCAGAATGCAAACAGCAATCAGCCCCTCACTCAGGCTGGCCACACTCTCATGGGGTGGGGGACCTCTCTAGGGGGCTTGGCCAGCCTGCAAACAGCCATCAGCCACTCACCCAGGCTGGCCAGGCACCCCAGCAGGACCTCCCTCCCTGAAGGGGGTGTGGCCAGCCTGAAAACCTCCCTCAGCCCCTCACCCACGCTGGCCAAGCACCCTAGCAGGGACCCCCACCCTGAAGGGGGTGTGGCCAGTCTGAACACAGCCCTCAGCCCTTCACCCAAGCTGGCCAGGCACCCCAGCGAGACCCCTACCCTGACCCAGGACACCCTTCAGGGCAAACCAGACGGCCCCCACCCATGCACAGCCCTATATCCTATATCATAAAAGGGTAATATGCAAATTGACCCTAACAGCAGAGTGACTGGGAATCACTGGTCACTATGACACACTCTGACCACCAGGGAAGCAGACGCATAATGCAAAAACTGCCCCCTGGTGGTCAGTGTGCTCCCAAAGGGGAGCTCTGCTCAACCACAAGCCAGGCTGACAACTGCCAGTACAGCAGTGGTGGTGGGAGTCTCTCCCCCCTCCATAGCAGTGCTAAGGATGTCCAACTGCAGCTAGGCCTGCTCCCCAATGGCAAGTGGACATCCCCTGAGGGCTCCTGGGCTGCCACAGGGATGTCTGACTGCCAGCTTAGGCCCAATCCCCCGGGGAGCGGGCCTAAGCCAGCAGGTGGTCATTCTCCGAGGCATCTCAGACTGTGAGAGGGCACAGGCCGGGCTGAAGGACCTTCCTGAGTGCACAAATTTTTGTTCACCAGGCCTCTAGTTTGTATATAAGCTTTCAGAATCTTCCTTTAACTTTTGATGACATTTCTAGTGATTTTTCTTATTTATTGTTCTGTGCATTCTTGGGGACTCTCTTTCTGGAAGATTACTTATTTCAGTTCAGGGAAACCTAATATTTCTTTCAGAGTTTCTATATTCAAGTTTTCTGAAACTCTTATTAGATGTTGGACAGAAGGATGCAATGCTCTCACTTTGTTGTTGTCATGTTTTTCTATATTCTATCTTGTTTTATATTTTAGTCTATTTTCTTGGGTTTCTCAACTTCAACTTCCATCCTGCTTTTGATTTAAAAAATCAGTTATATCTTTAATTTTTAGGAGCTCTTCTATTTTAAACTCTGGAACTGTTCCTTTTTGATTGCATCAGTTTCTCATTTTATAGACAGAATAAAATCTCTTTGAACATCTTATGTATTTCAAAGATTTTCTTCTTCATCATCTTGTATTATTTTTGTTTGTTTGTTTCTGTTTGTTTTGATCTTTTACTTTGGAGATTTTTCTCAAGTGTTTGGTAAACATTGGCTTTCCATTTATATTTAAAAATTTGTCATTAGACTTTTGATCAGAACTGTTTACCCTAAACAAAAACCCTCTAGTTTTCGCCTGATGTTCTGAGAGTCCTGTAGTTCAGTATATGGATTTATAAAAAAATTCCTTGCTCATCAGTGCCATGAATCACCCACTTCTCCATGTGTCTGTTGTTTCCTATTAGGAGCCTTACTGGCTCTATTTTTCCAGAAGAAAAATTATATCCCATCCCTCACACAGCTTAGGTTCAGAATAAGTTGCCTGACTGCACCAGGTAGAAAAGGGAACCTGGAGGGAAAGCCTTCATGTCTCCACTTACTACAAGTATAGATCTTTAAACGTTTCTCTGAGTTCACCCCAACTCTTCCATGTTTTAGTAAAGGTGATTGATTTCAAAGCCTGAGCTTCCAGGTGTTTTGTTAGATGAATTGGCTAGCTTCTTTTTTGGTTCCCTTTGACACTGATGTAGGCTTTAACTTCCTGTATTCTGTCTGATAAGTCAGTCACCACTTCTCCATCTCTTTTTCATCTTTCAAATATTTGTTGAAATGATTTCTTTCACTCTTCCACCACCTTTTTAAATCCAGCTCCATAAAAACCTTTGCCACTGCTGCCACCACTGGAGCTGCTGTGACTCAGACTGTATCCAGCACCCCACTGACAGCCCTGCCACCATGGAGGACATGAGCCAACACAGCAATTTTGAGAACTTACAGAGGAATCCAAGGTCAATGTGAGCAGGAATCATCAGGATGACAGTAAAATGTTTATTGGAGACTTGAGCTGGGCTACAAGCAAGAAAGATCTGACTGAATATTTGTCTCGATTTGGGGAAGTTATAGATGCACAATTGAAATAGGCCCAATCACCAGATCAAAAGGATTTGGTTGGATTTGTGCTTTTCAAAGATGCTTCTAGGATTGATAAGGTTTCAGAACTTAAAGGACACTAACTGGATGGCAAATTGCTAGACCCCAAAAGGGCCAAAGCTTTAAAAGAAAAAGAACATCCCCCCTCAAAAAATGTGGGGTTTTTTTCTGGGTGAATTGAGCCCAGATACTTCTGAAGAACAAGTTAAATAATATTTTGGAGCCTTTGGAGCAATTGAAAATATTGAACTTCCCATGAGTACAAAAACAAATGAAAGAAGATATTTTTCTTCTTTCACATACACAAATGAAGAGCCAGTAAAGAAATTGTTAGAAAGCACTTATCAAATTGGTTCTGGGAAGTGAGAGATCAATGTTGCCCATTCAAAAGAAGTATATAGATAGCAAGAGCAACAACAAAAAGGAGCAGAGGTAAGAGGTACTGCAACTGGTGGATGAAGTAGTACTAGGGGTCATGGCCTAGGTCAGAGCCAAAACTGAAAGTAAAGACTTAATAGCTATTATTATTAAGGATATGGAATATAATAGTGTCACTGGTGTTTATCAAAACTTAAGTGGCTATGATGACTATGATTTTACTGGGTATAACTATGTGAACTATGGATATGGACAGGGATATCAATAGTGTCACTGGTGTTTATCAAAACTTAAGAAGTGGCTATGATGACTATGATTTTACTGGGTGTAACTATGTGAACTATGGATATGGACAGGGATATGCAGACTACAGTGACCAATACAGCATTTACTGCAAGGCATCTTGGGGGGGAGGGGTGGCAATCACCAAAACAATTATCAGCCATCTTAAAGTAGGACATGGGAGAAAACAGGAGAAGACTGCTAAACTAACCAATCTTGCAGCACAACACTGAACATTGGTTTTCTATGAACCTAAGATGATTATTTTGTAAAAGATTTTCTAGTGTGGAAGACACAACTGTGTTCAATTATATATAGCCACCAATTAGTTTTCTGTTTTATTTTTCTTTCAATGTTTCTTTTCCTCCTCTATCATTATCTATGTTATGGGTTAATAAAATGCTAATTTCTCAACTGTCATTCTAGTGTAATTTCAGAAACATTAAAGGTAAAAATAATGTGGCAACTCTATATGTAAATCAAATAATCTCAATTTTCTTCAAGTGATGACAAACTTTTCAATGAAGACTTCTGGTGTCAACTATTAAAATAATGAAATAATAAACTCATCATTATGAATGAGGTATAGTGTCTCTTTGACACTTAATAGAATGAGATTTAGAGGGTTTAATTAACTTGTCCAGAATATTGTCCACTTAAGTGGTAGAGACATATTCAAATCCAGACCAGCCTGATTCTGAAGGCCACACTGTTACTATTAAACATGACTTAGCACATCAAATAACTGACACATAAGTTTCTCAGTGATGACAATTATTGGCAATATGAGCCCACAAATATAGTATTCAGTGTTTTAGATGTTATTTCTAGAGTAAGTGCAGTAATAGGGTCATCCTTATATACAGCATCTAGAATAATTTAGAATTGACAGTAACAGGTAATATAATTAACATTGTAAACAATTATTTTGGTATGTAGAATAATATCCCTACTCACAAAGATGTTCACATCCTAATCCCTAAAAACTGAGTGTGTTAGTTTTCATAGCAAGATGAAATTGAATTTGCCAATCAGCTGATCTTGAGAAATCTGAATGAACCAAATGTAATCACATGGGTCTTTATAAGTGGATGAGGAAGAGAGAAGAGAAAGGATCAGATGTATGTCAGCTTGAGAAGGACTTATCTTAATGATGTTGGCTTTGAAAATGAAGAAATGGGGCCATGAGCCAAAGAATGAGGGTAGTCTCTGGAAGCTGGAAAAGGCAAGCACACTGTTTCTCCTATAGAATCTCCAGAAGAAATGCAGTCCTAACAACACTCTGAGTTTAGCCAAATGAGACTAATTTCAGATTTCTGATCACCAGAACTATAAGATAATAATGCTTTTTTTAAAAGACACTAAATTTATGGTAATGTGTTTACAACAGCTTCATCTAATCTGATATTAATTCCTTTTAGTGTATTCTTCATTTCAAATAGTATATTCTTCATTTTTGATTTGTTGTTTTTGTGTTTGCTATGTTCTTTTTTATGTTTACACAAAGAGATCTTTATTTAATTTCTCACTGGGTTCATCTATTCTTCACCTAAGTTCATTGAGCATTCTTATAATTATTGGTTTGAACCCTGTATCTGATAGATTGCTTGCCTCCATTTCGTTTAGTTGTTTTCTGGAGATTTTTCCTGTTCTTTCATTTGGGACATGTTTCTTTGTCTTCCCATTTTGGCTGCCTCACTGTGTTTGTTTCTATATATTAGATAGGTCTGCTATGTTTCCCAGCCTTGACAGGGTGGTCTTATGTAATTGGTTTCCTATGGGGCCCAGCAGTGCAGTCTTTCCAGTCACCTGAGCTAGGTGTCTAGCTCAGGTGTCTCCCTTGTGAGGGTATATGAGCCCTCCTGATGCAGTTGAGCCTTGATTGCTCCTGGCTTGCCAGTGGATAAAATTGACCCGCAGGCAGGCTGACTTTGAGCATTGGCCACAACTATGGTGTATAAACTACCTCATGGAGTGGGATTTTCCCAGTGGGGTCTGGTGCTTGCTTAGACTTCCCTTTGTGTGTGCTGCTTGTGGAGCAAATTGGATGGTGCTCTAATATGATCTGAAATTGACTACCCAGTGTATTGGTGCTGGGGCCTCTTGGGAGAGAATCCAGGTGCAGTTCAATGTCAGATGTAGCTTATGACCAGCTCAGGGCTACCTGTGTGGTGGCCCACTCAAAATGTGGAGCCAGCAGAAGCACTCGGGTACTCAGGGATAGCCTGTGTTTACAGCAGCAATCATAAATGAACACAATTATTAACGAAAATAAATGTATATGTGCATTTGTGTGTGTGCAGGTATGTAGCTTACCAGAAGAAAAGATGGTGAATGCTTACTTGGGTAAACTGAGCAAAAGGATGTATGTTATTAAATTAGTAACCCCTGAGGTGAAAGGCAGCTTGGGGAGGAAGGAGTAATTAGTGCTGCAATGGTGTCACTCACTGGTCAAGGATAGGAGTGAAGTCATTACATCTTGGACACGTAGGACAGTGACTCTTCTTGCCCCAAGGAGTCTAAAATGCCCTAACTTTTCTACAGTATGCAGAGAGTATAGATAGAGCTTGTGACAGGACACCTGGGAGAGGAAGAACTGATGAACTCGGGAAATAAGCCAATGCCAAACCTAGTGAAATGGGAGATTGAGGAGGTGGTTTACTCTGCATAGAAGAGGAAAAAAAATCTCCATAGTATCACCTCATAAACACTCTTCCTAAAATAGGCTCTTATCTATTTCAGGCCTCAGGGCTGGCAGCCAGGTGGGAGGCCATCCCAGGTAGCACCAGAGGAATGTGAGACAGGAAAGTGAAGGAAGCCAATACTCCAATGAAAAGATGCTCACAATAGTGGAGCAGGTTTCAGTCCTGCTGGGGACCTCTGTGAGCCAGTACAGGACACACCTCTCAGTTGTCCCTTTTAGGAGTGAATGGGCTGTCATATTTATTCACCAATTTCTCTTTGTCAGGGGTTCAGGGCTGCTTTCAGGATATCACTTTTGTGCCACCTCAGGACACCCTTATGCATGGGTTGAGCATTGCCTGGAAAGTAGGTAAAGCCCTCAGTGAAGAGTCACAAGTACCTGAAGTAAGAAGCCCTCAACAGGTATGGGAATAGTAGATGCTAAGGATCTGTGTTCTGCTCTCCTACCATTCATAGCAGAGACAGCATGACATGCATGGCACAAGAATCTGTGAGATATCTGGATTGCATGAACCAGATCTAGAAGAAAAATCAGACTGGTCACAACAGAAACATTTTTTTTTACATGCTGATTAACAGTCACTAATTTCTGGAGAAGATGGAATAGGAATTTGCATTAAAAAACTGCTCATGTAGACATTGGGGAGAATGCCTGTGTTAACTATATAGGAATCTAGATGTAGAGATATAGCTATGCGGACTCAAACTCAAGTATCATAACCCATATTGTAGGTGCCTAAAGGAGAAAAACAAGATAAAAAGCACCAAGTGTACATCCTAGCAATGTTTATTGTGTTACGCATGTGTTCCACATTGCATTTTACTTTTCTTTTCTAAACACACACACACACACACAAAATCAAACCCCCAGTAGGCACTGTTTCCCAAAGTATGCAAATTATAGGTCCACAATATGTGTTGAGAGTGCAGGTCAAGGAATTGTTTGTACCTGTCTTCCTTCCCTGAAGGTAGAGCAGTTGGGAGTATCATCTTAGTGCACTAAGAACTGCCATTTAAAGTAATAGTAGTCTCAGTCTAGAACAGTTCACAGCAGGCTTAACTAACTGTGGCAGATGCAATGGCTCAGAAATGAACAATGTAAAAATAAGTAAAAAAAAACTAACATTTGGACATAACTTGTATATGAAGACTGTAGTCAATTATATAACAAGATCTGGGAAAATGCAGATGAAAAACTTTATGCATGTTATATTCATTGATCTCTTAAGAAAGGAACATTAAAAAGAATAGTCAAAATAGGAGCTCTAGCTTTGGAACCAGATGAGGGTTCAAATGCTCTTATTCTCATGCTTATTAGCTTTGACCTAGACCAAATTAGTTGAGTCTCAATATTTTTAATTTTCATATTAAGACATAAAGTTTCTTTATTGTAGACTTTAAATTGAATGTTCATCCTCATTTTTCCTATTCAGTCCTGGGCTTTCTCAGAGTAAAAAGAGTATTTGCTTTATGGTGATCAAGTCCAAGATGGTTTACTGATGCTCCCTTGAGTTCTATGCAGTTTACTAGCTACTGGTGATACCAAAAAGTGGAACATAGATTCTGTCTTTGAGGAATGCAAAATATGGTGGAAGTGGACATAATAAATCATCTTAGCACATTGTGGTCTGCTACAGTAGAAGTACACACAAAATATTAGAAAAGCTCAGCTAATGGGATAGTTGATCTGCAAGGGAAATAGAAGGGAAAAGAGGAGGCCAAAGAAGGGAAGTAATTTTGAGTTGTGCCTTGAAGAATAAGATTCTTTAATTTAAAAGGGAAGAGAGAAGGAATACTCTAAGCAGAAAAACCACCTTAAGAATTGTGTTTAAAGTACCTTTATATGCAGCAGTCTAAACAACCTATGGGGAAAAGGATTGTTAAAGCCTTTGCGAAGGTTACCTCCACAAACTATCCCCTGAAACACTGTATAGAAAGCAACACTTAATTTTCATAACTGTTATAATGATAACTTGCATGATCTTTTTTGCTGAATATCATTTTGAATTGATGTGTACTAGTCAGATAGGTACACCAATTCAGAAGCACAACGTCAAACAAGTTTAACCATCTAGAATTAGCCAGAGAACAGAAAATAGTGAACAATTTGTAGAAAGCCTCTGAGCAGGGATAAAACTACTTCAGATTATATGGGCTTAATTTTAAATTTATTTTTAAATCACAGAAAATATACCAGCAATTGTCAGTATATAAGGGTTTAGAATAAAAAGTAGAAGTTGAGATTTTTGTCTGAGTATGACACAATTTTATACTGTGCTTCCTCCTAAAATTCCAATAAAAGCACAATAAGGTGATTTTTTTTTTAAAGGCGTAAGTCCACAATGGCAAGGAAAACAATAGAGATGACAACACAGTAGATGTATAAAAGCAGACAGAAGAAAGTAGAACCTTAACTGGGTAGGAGTTAAAGACCAGTATCAAAACAATTTGGGCCACATGGAGACATGAGGTATCTGAAGCTGCCAGTGCTAGAAGGATTAAAAAGCAGGAGGATTATTATTGGAAAGGCCATTAAAAAAAAAACAACGTCCATATTTCCTCCTTTGGACCAACTGTCAGGTACCCTGCTCCCTTCCTCTGAATAAAGGCCACCTCTGGAGACATGGAACTAGTGAGATTCTGAGTGTAGGGCTTAAAGCATGGAAATTTCAGAGTAGGGGGAGGAAGGTGTGAATGCGTAGTAGGAGGAGAATCCAAGGACTGCTGCATGTTCTTGTTGTTTTTTTAAGCCTTTAAGAATTGCTTGATTATTTTAACAACATAAATAACTTTGTAAAAAAAAAATTAAAAAGGAAGTCTCCTCACTGAAGGACTTTTTGATTCAGATTCTCTCAGATCTTCGCATGGATTTATTTTATTATGAGTACATATGAATATTACAGTGTAATCAAATGTTACTTCAGTATTCTGGATGGAAGGGAAGAATTTGCATGATAAAGAAGATATACATGAAGCATTTTTTCTCATTATTTTATTTACTAGATCTTTTAAAATCAAAATAAGCAAAATTCTATCTTATACACTATTCTGATTTCAGGTGACTTGTTAGAATTGGAACTAGTGATTTTATTTTATTTTTATTTTTTAACTATGTTTTTATTTATTTCAGAGAGAGAGAAAAATATCAATGATGGGAGAAAATCATCAATTGGCTGCCTCCTGCACACCCCCAACTGGGGATCAAGTTGGCAATCAGGGCATGTGCCCTGATCAGGAATCAAACTGTGACCTTCCCCTCAATAGGTCAAAGCTCAACAACTGAGCCATATGGGTTGGGCAGAACTAGAAATTTTAAAGGTTTCATCTTATCTCTGTTTCAACCTCCTGCGAATAATTCCATAACTTTTGCTTAGATTTTCTCTCACATGTTTATAAGATTTGCACCTTGTTCAGTGAAACACATAACATTGATATAGTGTCTAAAGTGAGCTGAGCCATGAGCAGACCTTTCAGTGCAAACAGTGGCATCTTAACTTGGTGCCTCCGAGGCCTCATTTTCTTATTATCAAAGTGTTCCTTACTCCCAAGGTGAACTTGACATCTTGAAGGTATGACTAAAAATAATCTGATAATTTTCTTAATAGAATATTTTTACTTTTTGTTCTTTTCAATGTATTCACCTTAGAAAATTAGATACTAAATAGCTCATCATGTTATTTTAAAATTCTTCCTTTGAATTCCTTTGAATTCATTTTCCTGGGAATAGACCAAGATCATTTGACAGTAAGTCCGGTGAATAAGGTAAGTAAGAAAGTTAATAAGTTCCATTTAGGGAAATGAAACTGAAGAGGTGAAAAAAAGAAATGCCACTGAGTTTTGTGTGTGACTGCTGAACAATTCTAGCAGCTGCAAATTTTTTTCTCTGGGTGTCTATTTCAAAATAGATGATCTATTGTGTTCCTTACTCCCAAGGTGAACTTGACATATTGAAGGCATGACTAAAAATAATCTGATATTTTTCTTAATTGAAAATTTTTACTTTTTGTAAAAATTGTCAGATAAAATAGGTAATGGACACACACTCTCACAACTTACACTTATTGGTCACATGAACTCTTTTTAAATTTTATTTATTGATTTGAGAGAGAGAGAGAGAGAGACAGAAAGAGAGAGAGAAGGAGAGATCGCTTTGTTGTTCCACTTATTTAAGCATCCATAAGTTGTTTCTTGTATGTGCCAACCAAGGATCAAACCTGCAACTTTGGTGTATTGAGCTGATGCTCTAGCCAATTGAACTAGCCAGCCAGGGTCTGTTCAGATATATTTTGATTCAATGTTTTATTCTTTCTTTCTTTGTATGTGTAGCTGCATCCATAGCAGCTTCATTTTTCTTAATTTGTCAACTCCCATGAGGTCATTATTCTGTAAACTTAGTGAAGTATCATAATCAATCAGGTAATTAAAATACTGTTTTGTTGTAGATGATGAATTTAATAATGCAGAGAATGTGCCTGTTTTCAGGGACTGCCAGAGGTTGTAAAGGGTAGAAAGCAAAAGCAACACATCTTCAGCCTTTGGGCAAGAGCACAGGTAGAGTCCTGAGCATGAATCCAGCGAGTGGTGAGAGGGCAGGTTAGTTGAAGAGAGAATCATTAAATCATGGGATGTGAGCCTTTCAGATTGTTTAGACAAATTCCCTCATTTTTGGAGGAATAAACAGAGCCCAGGAGGTATTTTCCTAATACAAAAGGAAGACCAGTACTCAAATTCCAGGATTTGGAGCTTAAGGGTTGCAGCCTTCTTTTATTTCTTTATGGTCTCTTTC
>NW_006290553.1:114416-121987 GCF_000327345.1 Myotis davidii
CACTCCGCAGTATTTTTGAAGTAGTAGTTTGTCTTTTATGCTTTCTTGCTTAAAATCTCATTCCTCTTTATCCGCCATCTTTTTTCTTCAAGTCTCTGGCTGAAAATTTCCCCTCACATTTCTTCCCTTTCAACTTGAAGTTCTTTTATATAAAAGGGGGAAGATTTTAAAAGTTTCTGATTTAAGCTGGCATAAACCTGTTATGGGATGAAAAAAAAAGCTAAGAGGAATTTGCCTCCAAACCTGTAACAGTAGAAACACTGTCAGTGAAATTTCTAGCAACTTCTCTTTCTTCCTTCCTTCCTTCCTTCCTTCCTTTCTTTCTTTCTTTCTTTCTTTCTTTCTTTCTTTCTTTCTTTCTTTCTTTCTTTCTTCTTTCTTTCTTCTTTCTTTTTTTTGTTTGTTGGTTTGTTTTATAGAGGTCTCCCTAGCTTCTTGGTAATAGAATTGTGCTAAAAATACTAAAAGGTAAATAATTAGCTCCTTTCTCCTCTACTACTAGGAGGATTTATTATGCTATTTGGATCATGGTTTTTTATTGTCTGATTAGAGTAATGAATGGAGAAGACAGCTGTGGGAATTTAGCAAACTTCATTTACATGTTGGGTCTACACCTAGACTTGGAAGAAAAAAAAGGGCCCAGATGACTGGAAGAAGGCAGCAAGAGAGAGGACATGGAGTAGTGAAACTAAGAAAGTTTGGAGGAATTTTGAGTCTGGGTGAGAAGAGCTTTAGCAGCTGCTTAATACTGGAGTGGAGATTCATGGAGAGGCAGATATGGGGAGAAGAACTTGTAAGAATTTTTTGGTGTGTGAATCTTTAGAAACAATTCTTCCTATTTTTGCTCTCCAAGAGACTTTAGTATAGCTTTCCAAGTCTTTGAGGAGCTAGATTTTTGTTTATTGGGTATAACACTATGCTAACATAGATTTCAACGTTGGAGCTAGAAAATCCAGTTTCATTTGGAAAATAACAACTGGTTTTGCTGCCTTCCATTTTTCCCACAATGCCTACCCAAATTATTCACAATCTGTATTAGTAGGAAAAATGCCTCTATGGCAGGAACCAAAAGTATGAGATGGGCTGTAAATTTAATTAATGCTTATAAACAGCTGAGAGGAGGAAATGGTGACTAACATGCTAAGTGCTTTTATTGTCTTCTCTATTTTTGAAACATTATATAATGATGATTAACTGTGGCAAATGAAATCTGCAGTTGACTCTTTTTAAAATATATATATTTTATTGATTTTTTACAGAGAGGAAGGGAGAGGCATAGAGAGTGAGAAACATGGATGAGAGAGAAACATCAAGGAGTCGCCTCCTGCACACCCTCTACTGGGGATGTGCCTGCAACCATGGTACATGCCCTTGACCAGAATCGAACCCGGGACCCTTCAGTCCACAGGCCGATGCTCTATCCACTGAGCCAAACCAGTTAGGGCTGCAGTTGACTCTTGAACAGCATGAATTTGAACTGCATGGGCCACTTTATTTTTTCAATAAATAATGTAAATGTATATTTTCTTCCTTATGATTTTCTTAATATTTCTTTATCTTTGTTGTAAGAATACAGTATATAATGCATATAACATACAAAATATGTGTTAACTGTTTATGTTATTGGTGAGGCTTATAGTCAATAAATAGGCTACTAGTAGTTAAATTTGGGGGGACTTAAAAAGTTAAGTGTAGATTTTTTACTACATGGCGGTGGGGAGTTGGTCCCCTTAACCCTGGCATTGTCCAAGGGTCAACTGTATGGACTTGTTGGCTGCTTAACAAGTATAGACCCTGACCTATGAGATTAAATTTTCCAATAGTACTTTAAAGACACTGTCATTAGTAGTTTCTCCAATAATCTGTCTAGTTTATCTATGACATGAGTGAGAACAAGTTCTGAATACACTTTTTATACAACTTTAGTAAGTATTTGGGGCAGCACTGGAGATATATAAAGAAGACATTTCACTCTGTTGGTGTTCTTTTTTCCTACCATAACTCCAACTCCTTACTATCTCTTGGTCTGGAGTGTGACACTAATCTAGATGACTGTTTGTTTCATTGCATTCTTTTTTTCTTTTCAGCATAATAAAAACAGAAGGCAGGATATTAGAGACAAAATGGATAGTGCTAAAAATATTACAGTTTAACTTCTCATTTATCAATGTAATTGAAAGTTACTAGCAGGGTGTGCTGTGCCAGTGTTTCTATCAGGGCGTGAGTAATCTATTTATGCAGCATAATTCATAATTCTGAGGTTCTAATGAGGACTGCTTAATTCAGGTTTTAATCAAACCTGACAAACCATCATTGAAGTTGGCAATGCGCTTGTTCCTAGGTGCCATTTTCATGCTAGTTCAACATAGCTTAGGATCATCTCCCCCTCTTCATGCTTCTTTCAGGCTTTTACTACTATAACAACAAAAATAAACAACAGAAATACTGTTTTCCCTCAACATCAAAACGCCAAATGTTTTTGGATTTTAGTTTTGGACTACTCAGTGCCATTAGTAGCAGCTGTTTTTATTTATTATTTTGTAATATTTGAAATATTGAAGAAGAAAAACATGATTTTATTTTAACAAAAAATCTATCATGTTTTACAAAACATATGCATTCCTCAAACAGGATGCTCCACATCTTGCTCTATCCAATAATCCACTTGAATCAGACAAGACCCATCTGCTAATGACTGATGGGGAGGATTCACCAGCTCAGATGCACTTAGAAGCCCCAGAGCCTGAAAGCTTACATCTCACTTAAAAAATCAAACTTAATCTCTTTCTAGGAAAGGGTACACAGTTGATGGGCCATAAATTCATCAGAGAAATGGTGATTTAATGTATGGATTTTAATATTGGAAAATGAATGTCAGGGTCTGTGATCTTCACTATTTATTTTTATTACTTACTTATTTTTTTTTTTTAAATCTTTATTGTTGAGAGTCTTACAGATGTACCTCTCTTTCCTCCTATTTCCCCCCCCTCACACACACACCAGGTTACTGCTCCTCCCCAGGCCTTCACCACCATATTGTCTGTGCCCATGGGTAATGCATATATGTATATAAGATCTTTGGTTTATCTCTTCCTGCTCCATCCACCCCCCTCCCCTTCCCTCTGAAGTTCATCAGTCTGTTTCATATTTCCATGCCTCTGAATCTATTTTATTTATCAGTTTATTTTGTTCATTAGATTACTTTTTCATTTATTTTTATTTTTAGATTCAATTGTTGATAGATATGTATTTATTGCTACTTTATTGTTCATATTTTTAATCTTTTCCCCCTTCTTTCTCTTTTTAAAAATACCCTTAAACATTTCATGTAATACTGGTTTGGTGATGGTGAACTCCTTTAGCTTTTTCTTGTCTGTAAAGTTCTTTATGACCTTCAATTCTAAATGATAGCTTTGCTGGGTAGAGTAATCTTGGTTGTAGGTCCTTGCTATTCATCACTTTGAGTATTTTTTTTTCCACCCCCTTCTGGCCTGCAATCAGCTTATAGTTGTATCGGTGCTCCCTTATAGGTAACTAACTGCTTTTCTCTTGCTGCTTTAAAGATTCTCTCTTTGTTTTTACACTTGGGCATTTTAATTATGATGTGTCTTGGTGTGGGCCTCTTGGGTGCCTCTTGTTTGGGACTCTGTGCTTCTTGGACTTGTAATTCTATTTCTTTCAACAGGTAGGGGAAGTTTTCTGTCACTATTTCTTCAAAGAGGTTTTCAATATCTTGCTCCCTCTCATCTCCTTCTGGCACCCCCATAATGTGAATTTTGGTATGCTTGAAGTTGTCCAAGAGGCTCCTTACACTATCTTCATGTTTTTGGATTCTTTTTCCTTTTTGCATTGCTGACTGGGTGTTTTTTGCTTCCTCATATTCCAAATCATTGATTTGATTCTCATAATCCTGTACTCTACTGTTGAATCCCTGTAAATTATTCTTTATTTCAGTTAGTGTATGCTTAATTTCTGACTGGTCATTTTTCATGTCCTTGAAGCTCTCATTAAGATCCTTGAGTAATCTTATAACCATTGTTTTGAACTGTATCCAGTAGTTTGCTTGCTCCCATTTATTTTATTTATAACATGTTTCTTTGTCGTCACATTTTGGCTGCTTCCCTATGTTTTTTTCCATGTATTAGGTAGGCCTGCTATGTATTCTGAAACTGGTAGAGTGGCCTGTGTATTTGGTATCCTGTAGGGCCCAGTGGTTCAGTCTCCCCAGTTACCTGAACTGGGCATTCTAGGTGTGCCCCTGTGTGGGCTGTGTGCACAATCTTGTTGTAGTTGAGCCTTGATTGCTGTTGGAGTCATTTGGAGGAATTGACCTTCAGGCCAATTGGCTGTGAAGACTAGCTGTGTCTACAGTGGAAGAGATGCTGTGCAGAAGACACCTTTATGGAGCAGAACTTGCTTCAGTGGGGCTTTGGTGAGTCTGCCCCTGGAGTGTGCCCCTTGTAATCTGGTATGGTCTGAAGCTGTCCACTGGGTGCACTGGTTCTGGGGCCTCTGAGGAAGTGCAAAGTCAGAAATTTCCTGGGGCCACCAGTCAGGACCTACAGAGATATATGCAGATGGCTGCTACGTGTGTTGGGCTTGGAAGTGTTCAGGAGAGGCCACACTGTGAAGCAAGGCAGGGTGGTGGTAGTGCTGGGTCTTGGGCCTTTTACTGATAAGTTTGGGGAATGCTGACTTTAGCTACTACTTGTTTAAAAGATTTTAGAAAAGTCTGAAGCCTGAGCTGGGACAAGTCATTTATGGAAAAGACTTTTCAAACAGCTTGAGTGGGGTTGCATATGGTGTGGGGTGGGGTCTCAGGGAATCACCAGGGTGGAGTGAAGAGTTGGGCCACCCTGATGGAAACTCAGATATGGCTTCCAGTCAGCTCTGGGGTGCAGGGAGGTCCCAGCACAGGAACAATGACCCCTGGGAGCACCTCTGTCTTCAAGAATGCCACCTCTGAGTTTTTGCCCTGATTCCAGATAGTCCAGTTCCTCCTCGTTATGTCCCTAGATTCCCCCAAATCCACCAGCCAGTGCTGGAGCTCAGAGGAAGTGAGACCATGTAAATTCATGTTTGGACCCTTTAAGAGGAACACCTGGTACTCCAGCAGCCTCTGTGTAACTTAGTCACAATCCCCACTGGTTTTACAGTCCATAGTTTTGTTGACTTCTCTTCCCAGCTCTGGAACTCTGGGTTGGGGATCTGAAGTGCAGCTGGGACCCCCTTCATCTCGGGATAGGCCTTGGAGATACCCTCCCAATTAAAAACACACCACATGTCGGTGTCAGATCAGCCTATTTGTGCCTCTGCCCCTTCTATCAGTCTCAATGTGCTTTCTTCTTTGCTTTTCTAGTTGTAAGACTTACATTCAGCCAGATTTCAGGCACTTCTGAATAATGTTTATTTTGTATTTTAGTTGTAATTTTGATGTGGTTGTGGGAAGTGGTGAGTTCCAGGGTTTACCTACGCTGCCGTCTTGATTCCCTATGGTAAAGGTATTTAATCAGTTAGCTCCATTCCCCAGAATAGGAGTATGACCTCAAAAAAGAACAAAGTATATTCTGGTCACTTAACTTTCTCCCTAAAAACAGCTGCATAATCATATTCAGGCTTTCAATTTCCAAATCCCTTTAACATCTGTTATTTCATTTTTCTTCACAATAAATCTTTGAAGCAGGTAATGTACATTAAAATATCCTGTTTTATAGATAAACAAAATCAGAGAGCATAATTTTTTTTTACCCAAATTGATATAGTTGGCATTAATAGATATAGTTGGCATATAATTGGCTCTAAGACTTGTGACCTTTTCGCTGCCACACAGCAACTCATTGACACTAGGGGAACACAGCCTTTGATGGAATTCTTGTTGTACTTAAAAATTATATTCACCTTGACTTTGGAAATAAGATTTTTTATGTAGGCTACTTGTAATTCTTTGGAAGGTTATATACATAAGACAGCCCTCAACGCTTTATTTGTAACTAGAGGACTGGTGCATGGATTCATGCACATTGAAAGAAAATTAATTTGAAGGTGGCTGGTGGGGCAGGACTGAGTGAGATGAGCTGGACACACCCTGGAGCCAACCTCTCTCAGTCCCTCCCTTGCTAGCTGCACTTGGAGAGGTGCTGGGACTCGAAGGGCATCTGTGGAATGAGTGGGGTTCCCTCTAGCAGGTGGGTCCCTAGGCCTGGCCTGTGGGGATTAGTCCAAAACCAACACTCTGACATCCCCCAAGGGGTCCCGAAGTGCAGGAAGGCACTCTGCAAAGTTGCTGTCAATTGGCAGCTCCTACATTGAGCATCTGCCCCTTGCTGGTCAATATATGTCATAACTACTGGCTGGTTGGCTGGTCGCTTAGCCTTTTATATATAGATTACAATGCATTTTATATTTATCAAGCTTATCTTTCATTATAGACTCAATCAAATGAAAACACTTGATTTATGGGGACACTACGTCCTAACTGTGGCTATCAAACACACTACTCTAAAATCAGATGTTGCTACCCTCAAGCATTTTGGCATATCTCCAGTTTCATTCTTTTGCTTTATGTCTAGAAATATTTAGCTAGGGGGAATATAGGAGATTATTCAGAAACATAATTATTTAAAGTAAAAGAAACTGAGCACCAGTGAGGTTAGTTATTTTATTTAAGGGTAATTAACTAGTCACTACCAGAATTAGATTTAGGTCAATAATCATTACCTCTGTGGATGCATTTAAAAGACTATTGACAAAAGTTCTGCTCTAGGCAATACTGAGGGTCATTTTATTCAGAATGGGGACAGGGAACTCTTCTGGGTGGATTTGCTCCTTAAGCATTGGAGGAATAAGAATCAGAACCACCTGGGGTTTAAGCCAGTCTACAGCCTTATCTTCTCCATCTGGCATGTCTTTACCTATTTAACAGCATCACCTAGAAAAACTCTGGTGGCTTTTTAAAGGGAAAGTTGCCTTCATTTTTATCAAGGTAACAGGTAAGATCTTAATAACTTGGCTTCTAGCCTATCAATGTTGAACACAGGAGAAAATCTATAATAGGTCCTGAAGTGGTGTTGAATAGTATGTGGAGGGATAGGCTGGGCACACTGAGGGCATATAGTCTCAAAGTTTGGAGCAGTCCCCAATGATTAGCTGACTTTTACTGGTAATAACCGTCATTGTCATGCATTTGGGAATGCTGAAACAGGGAGGGGATAGTAAAGTGTTCAAATCAGATAAGGCATGTAAAACTGCTTCAAGAGAGTAGGTTAAGCACATGATCTTTTCTAACTTGTCTATTTTAAACCCCTGCGAAATTAAAGACTGATTTTTTAATCCATAAATGTTTTGGAAATCGTAAAAGGAGCACCAGCATAAAATAACACATTTTGAAGAATTTCTGGAAGAAATCTGATTTGCAGAAAAAGGAGACTAGAAATAAATTTGCCTTAAACTGGCACAGAAAATAATTGCCAGAAAGAAATGTTGGAGAAACTTCAAGGTCAGAGTTATGTGTACAGATCAGAAATGGGCACTAATGCCATCATTAGGTTAATTAATTGAAGTATATCTTCTTT
>NW_006290553.1:122053-125904 GCF_000327345.1 Myotis davidii
CCCCTCGCACTTTATGGAGCTTCTAGATTTAGAATTTGCTCCAGGAAGAGAATTATGCTAAATGAAATAAGCCAATCAGAGAAAAACAAGTACCATATGATTTCACTAATATGTGGAACCTAATGAACAGAATGAACTAGAAGGCAAAAATAGAGACAGACTCATAGATAGAGAGTAGGTTGATAGCTGTGGGGAAAGAGAGTTAGGTGGCTTGGTTGGGGATGTGAAGGGATTGAGCAAAAAAAAAAGGGAAGAAAAAAGAATTTGCTCCAAGATGACAGAGAACAGGCTGATGGTTGCCAGAAGGGAGAGATGGTTGGGGTCTGGGTAAAAACGGTGAAGGTCTTAAGAAGAACAATTTGGTAGTTAAAAAATAGTCATGGGATATAAAGTGCAGTATAAGGAATATAGTCAAAATGGGGGAACAGAATGAAATGCTCACATTAGATTAACAAGGCTGATCAAAGGAATGATTTGTTCATTTTGAACACGTCCTTGCTAAAAGGAATTCCAAGATAGACAAAGGTTACTTATCACTTGCTACCTGTTTAGAAATACCTATGTTAGCTTGGTTCAATTTTGTGATATACTTATTTTACACGTTCTTTCTTCTATGGCACATCATACATTAATATTACAGTTCTCATAAAGCAGAGTTACATCTTCTAAACCATGAAAACAAAAATAACTTACTGCAGGATGAGGTGCTGAGACTGCCTCACCAATTAGTAGGCCCTGCATGTAGATGTAATTCTCATATCAGATACCGAGGATGCACAGAGAGCAAAGTAGTCTCTGAGGTAACTGTGGACCTTCACAATAGCTGATTAATAAAAATAGAAAGCAGTTCCTTTTATTTATTTTTATTTTTTTTATTGCTTAAAGTATTACAAAGGGTATTACATATGAGTCCATTTTTCCCCCCCGCCCTAGGCAGTTCCTTTTAGAAATAAAATGTTCCAACGTTTTTCACCTCCGCGGAACTTTCTTTACTTTGGGAGCACTTAGCTTTCCCATTTCCACCCAACCACACACAAAAAAGGAGCCTATCTATTGATCACCCAATCCATTTATACAGAACCTGTAGTGAGCACTCATTTCTCCTAAGGAGTACAGGGAAAGAAACATCAGAACCATAAAGAAAACTCAAGTTAGGTCTCTACATGAACAAATCTAAGTTTTCATATATAAATAGGAACAGATTATGAAGAATCATCAAACATTTGAGATAAATCAATAATACAGAGAGGAAAATGATATGAATAAATAGGACCAACTTAAGTTAAAACAGAGGTAATGTTGGAAACAGATGATAACCTCACAAAAACATACTTACTAGTTTTTACAGACATTGGGGATAAATTTAAATTCCTTAATAAGACTAAGAAATGACAAAAAACAAGTAATGAGACAATAAACATGATTTATATTAAAAACTAGAGTCCCGGTGTATGAAATTCATGCATGGGTAGGGTCCATAGGCCTGGTTGGTGATCAGGACCAATCTGTGGGGTGACCGGTAGGGCGATCAGGGTCCCCGCTTGCACCCGCCTTGGCCTGGTGCTGCCCACTCACCTGCTCCACAATCCCACCATGTTCCTGTTCTCATTGGGGCCTATCAGGACTGGCAGCACCTCCACTGCAGCCTGCTGCCAGCGCCGCCAATGCCAGGGACACCTGCCATGTTCCGCACCTCCCCCTGGTGGCCAGTGAACATCTAACTCCCAGTCAGTCAAACTCCCTCCCTTGGGGACAATTTGCATATTAACGTTTTGTTATATAGGATAATATACACAACAAAAGAATCAAAAGAAATGCAAAAAAATTGAATGGCTATTGCTGAAGAACAAGGTACTGATCTGAAAGTTCAATTGGAAGTTTAAGGTGAAATCAGAAAGAATGAAGACAGGAAATAATCAAAGAAGTTATAGAAGAAAATTTCCTTGTGTTGTGGAAAGACTCAAGGGCCCAATTTGTAAAACCTCACCATATACTAAGCTGGGAAAGATAAAAGTAAACATCTAGAATAACCTTGGTTAAATTTCTGGACTCCAAAGATAAAGATAAATATTCCAAAATGTTCCAGGGAGAATGACAAAAAAGCTACTTACTCAGTAGATGCTCTTGGTTTCCAGTAATCCATTCCCAATCTCTCTTTTTTTTTTTTTTGTCTGAAGAACTCTGCTTTCTCAGGTGACTGTGAATCTCTGTCTCTTCGGGGAAGGTAGACCTCTTTTGCAAAGGGGAGAATAGTAATGCTTATATTCCCCTTGCAAGGAGTGGTTTGGGAATGGAAATGTAATTCCATCTGAATCATGGGACATATAAATAATTCTGTCTCCAAAAGAAATGTTTGCATTCTTGAATAAAAGATAAAAAGAAAAAAAAATACAGACCTTCTTCTGCTACAAGATGTTGTCAAGAGTGCATCAGAATTGTGGCATAAGGATATTTTTTGTTCAATACACTCACGATAGCATTAAAATAATAGCAATGTAGTTGGATTCTGTCAACATTGTGAATTAATCCACACTGGTACTATTTTTCCAGTAACCTAGCCTATATGGTGAGACAAGAGGTCTTTTTTATTTTTGTACTATTTAAATTAAGTATTCTGTAACTTGTAAAGGTAGCATACTACACCTGTAAACAAGAAAGAATATGGGTGGCATCAGAATTCTCATTTACAATCCTAGTTACTAGAAGACATTAAAAAATAACTTCAAAGAGATAAATCATCTTTTAACATAGAATTTTTTACTTAATCCAAGTATAACCAAGTGTGAGGATAAATATTCATATTTGCAGAGGCAAGAGTTCAAAATGTTCATCCCTCAAGCATACACTCTAGAATGAAAAGGGTATTTGGAGACATGGTCCTACAACATGAAAAAGAAATGTAAGTAAGTAAAAGGTATGCAGTGCAAAATCCACCACCACCACCACAGTATAAATTAAATGGCACCCAGAGAAAGTGAACCAAGTTAAAAATAAAATTAAGCAAACAAAAAACCCTCCTATGTGAAATATTGTCATCTCAAAGATTTACTTTTAAGTGGTAAAGTTTTAAAAATATAGGATTGTATTTCCTTCTCTGAGTGCAAATACAATCACTACACTATCAAAATGATAGTTATAAAATGATTAAACTACAGTACTAGTGACAGAAAAAGATTATATTAAAAATGCAATATGATCTACATTCTTTTTACAGAAGATACACACACACACACACACACACACACAAGACAGTGCTTATTGAGGAACCAAGATGGCGGCATAGGTTAATGCTGGAGATTGCTGCTTCGAACAACCAATTCAAATTACGCCTGAAACACTGAACGGACACCATTCAGAACCACAGGAGGGCTGGCTGAGTGGAAATTGTACAACTAGGAGTAAAGAGAATATCATACCCAGACTCAGAGGAGGCGCAGTGCTGAAGTGAAATTCTCAGGTGCGGAGTGCGCACGGAGAGGGCTGGCAGCGGAGGTCGAGGTTGCTGTTTACAATCGGGAAGGAGCTTCAGACTCTGAGCTCTAGATCCGGGCGAGTCTCTAGGGACTCAGACTCAAACAGGAGAAGCGGGACTGTCTGGCCTCAGTCGGAACTCGAGGGCAGCTTTCTCTCCGAGGTTTGAAGCAGTTGCTGGGACTCTGTGAGGCAGAGTCCCTAGGGACGGAACTGAGAGCAGCCATAACTGCTCGCTCCGCCCGCCCTGTAGATCCCCAGGGACCCACCATGCCCAAGCCCTGCGCAGGGCCATTTGCCGATAGCCTCAGGCAAACACTAGATTAGCACCGCCCTAGAGATCCAGCTCAGAAGCTCTCCCACTGCAGACAGAGCTGATT
>NW_006290553.1:126619-134946 GCF_000327345.1 Myotis davidii
CGGGGGATGGTGATGTGGGGACAGGGACACATATGTAATATCTTAATCAATAAAAAAAATATTAAAAAATGATTAAGAATAAAAGAGAAAAAAAGACAGTGCTTATTAAATACAATGGATTGATGAATTGGAACAAAAATATATGTATTACATACAACAAAAAGAAAGTTTATATTAATATTTAAAAGTAGATTTTCAGTCTAATGTACTACATGAGAAAACAGTATTTTCTATTGAAAAAAATAATGAACCCGAAAGTCTTAATTTTTTGTTAGCCTTTATGTTCTCATCATCATAATACTGAGGAGTATAAAGCAAAATCTAGTAAGAAAAAATATACAAATCTATCTCCTTAATAGAAGACATAGGAATTTATAGATGAGGAAAAAATAAGGTACTAGAGATAAGGAGCTAGAAAACATAAAATAGAACCAGTCAGAAATGAAGAATACATGAACTAAAATGAAGAATGCATTTCAGGGAATCATCAGTCAAATTGATGAAGCAGAGGATCTAATCAGATTTAGAATATAAAGAAACAGAGCATACCCAGTCAGAAGAGCAAAAAGAGCAAAGAATTTTAAAAAATGAGGAGTGTATAAGAAGCCTCTGGGAGAACTTCAAGCTTACCAATATTCATATTATGGGAGTGCCAGAAGGAGAATAGAGGGAGCAAAGAATTGAAAACCTATGTGAAAAAATAATGATGGAAAACTTCCCCTACCTGGTGAAAGAAATAGACATATAGGTCCAGGTAGCACAGAGTCCCAAACAAGATAAATCCAAAGAGGCCCACACCAAGACAGATCGTAATTAAAATACTGAAGATAAACAAAGAGAGAATCTTAAAATTGACGAGAGAAAAGCACTTAGTTACCTACAATGGAGTGCCCATGTTACTGTCAGCTGATTTCTCAACAGAACCGTTGCTGGCCAGAAGAGAGTGGCAAGAAATACTCAAAGTAATGAAAAACGAGAACCTACAAATAAGATTACTCTACCAAGCAAAGGTACCATTTACAACTGAAGGTCAGATAAAGTGTTTTTGAGATAAGAATAAGATAAAGGAGTTCATTAACACCTCACCAGTATTATAAGAAATATTGAAGAGTCTTATTTAAGATGGGAGGAGATTTGGGGAGATGGGTGAAAGAGGTGAAGGGATTAAGAAATAAAAAAAGGTAGTTAAAGAATAGTTGTGGAAATGTACAGCTTAAGGAATATAGTCAATAATATAGTCAATAATAAGGAATATAGTCAATAATAATAACTATGTATATTATCAGATGGGTATTAGATTTATTGGGGTGAGCATACAATGTCTAATCATTGGGTTGTATATGTGAAACTAATATAATGGTGAATATAAACTGTAATTGAAAAATTAAAAAATTATTTAAAGTACAAAAAAATGTAACAAGAAAGGCCTTCTCAAAAAGAGACACAAAACTCAAAAAACCATAGAAAAAAAGCTTTAAAAATGTCACCATATAAAACTGATGACCAAAAACACCCTTACCTATTTCTAATATAAGAAAGCCAGTATAAAATTAAAAAGCAATTGAAAAATCTATTTTTATAAACATTTATTAATGCATTAATAAGCATACTACATAAGGAATATCTTTAAATCAATAAGACAACCAGTAGAAACATTAAAGAAGGGTATGATCAGTGATTTAGACAATAAGAAATACAAATGGACCAAAATAATTACTAAGGGTCTCAAGCTAACAAGTAATGATATCATATTTTTTAGCCCATACAAAGTGTAATATGTGGAATTAACAGGAGGGTTGTAAAATAGACATTTTCATTCTCTCTTGGTGTTAATTGGAACTGCTTTTTGATGGGAAGATTGACAGTATCAAAATTTCAGTTAAAGCAAATGCTTTAACTAAATTATTTTACTTCTAATATATATGTAGTTATTTGTTGCAGTTATATTTATGATCATGAAATATTTAAAACAATTCAAATGCATATGAACAGAGAAATGGTTTAATAATTATAGCTCAACTACACTAGAGAAGAATGTGCAACAGTTAAAACATTTTTTGTGCTGAAATGAACAGATCTCCAAGTAATTTACATAATTTTAGGAAAGGGCAGCAGTAGAATAACATGTACAGTATTATCAGTTCATGTTGAAAATCTGCTTATATGAATGTGAGTGTATGTAATTGTGTCTATGTCATGTTTATTTATTTCCTATGTCTTTATCACATGTGTAAAGAAATTTTAAAATGGCTCACAGTCCACCATAATGGTAACTCTAGGCAGTATGCTTGTACATGCATATGCTAATAAAAATTAACAGTAGAAAATATCAAATGCAGAAAAAGTATTTTTAAACCTGTTTTGTTTTTAACCAATATTGTTTTATTTAGCTAAACTAGAGGCTGAGTGCACTAAAATTTGTTCATTCAGGGGGGTCCCTCAGCCCAGCCTGTGCCCTCTCGCACTCTCTGGGACCTCCGGAGATGACCACCTGCTGACTTAGGCCTGCTCCCTGGGGGATTTGGCCTAAGCTGGCACTCAGACGTCCCTCTGGCAGCCCGGGAGCCCTCGGAGGATGTCCACTTGGCAGCGGGGAGCAGGCCTAAGCTGCAGTCGGACATCCTTAGAGCTGCTGAGGAGGCAGGAGAGGCTCCCACCACCACTGCTGTACTGGTAGCCATCAGCCTGGCTTGTGGGGGGTCCCCACGGTGGTGCCTGACCAGCCTGGTTGAGTGGCTGATGGCTGTTTGCAGGTTGGCCACAGCTCCTTCATGGTGGGGGTCCCCACTGGGGTGCCTGGAGATCCTGGGTGAGGGGCTGAGGGCCATTTTCAGGCTGGCTAAACCCTGATTGGGGACCCTTACCCTATGAGAGTGTGGCCAGCCTGGGGGAGGGGCTGATGGCTATTTGCAGGCTGGCCACAGCCCCCAGCCACCCAAGCTCCCAGTGGAGGCTGGCTGGAAGCAGGTATCCGTGATTTATTTGTCTTCTATAATTGAAACTTTGTTGCAATGAGCTGAGGCCACAGCTGGCTCAGTGCAGGCAGGAATCTTGGCTTCCTTCATCGCCCAGGCAACCAAGCCTCCTGCTTGCTCCAGCTCCGTGGCTGCAGTCCGCCTTCTTGGTTGGGTTAATTTGCATATAGTCACTCTGATTGGCTGATGGGCGTGGCTTTGGGCGTAGCAAAGGTACAGTCAATTAGCATCTTTGTCTTTTATTAGTGTAGATTAAACCACTAAGAGTTCACCTACACAGAATTGTAGATTTACTCAGTGTCCCATTGATGCATTCTTTATCAGTTTTTAAAATTTAAACAAGGCTTTGATGACTATTTTTAGATTAAAAAATTCTGACTATTATTAGAATATGCATTGGGTTCATTTTTAGTAGGTGAATTAGTAGATCATATGACATAAGCATTTTAATATTGACAGTTATTGCCAAACTGCTTTCTAAAAAGATGTTCCAATGGTAGATGAGAATGCTGAGTCATCAGTATCATTTGTGGCATCATCAAGGTTTTCTAATTTAATATATTCTGTTGTTATTTTAATTGCACTTGTATAAAATATACTGAGTAAATTATGAAGAACTTATGTCTCACAGTATTGAGTATCTCTATTTAAGAACATGATATATATTGCTTTAATTTTCTTCTTCATTTCCCCATCTATTTTTATAGAAGTTTTTATGGGGCCAGCATATTTCTTAAATATATTCCCATCTGTTTATTGCTATCATAAAAGATTTTTTTCTTTTCATGCATTTTCTAGTAAATTCTTTGCATATCAGATGTTATTGAGTTTGATGCATTAATTTTGTAACCAATTGTGTTACTAAATTTCTTTTATTTCCAATATTGTTGCTGATTCTTTGTTTTCTACATATATAAATCCTATCACCACTAAATGATGATCATTTTTCCTTTTCTATTCCAATTTTTAAAATCTCATTTCTTTTGATCATTTAATTGGTTAAGACTTTGAGAACAAAGTTAAATAATACTTGAAATAGTGAACATTCTTGCTGTGGTTTTAACTTTTTATTCCATACTTATTGCTTAAGTCAATACAAAAGCCATGTGTTGCTTTTACATTAAAAAAATATAAAATATTTTTGTTATGTCCTCAAAATTATATCTTTGACTAAGCCTAAGAAATAGCTTTCATGCTTTCCAACCAAGCATTGTACAACAGCATTCTGGAAATCATGCCAGTCATTGCCTTTTTTATTACCTGCAAATTCTTATAGTGGTAATGGACATTGTAGTAAAGAGTCAAAAAAGTGATTACCAGAGAGCAGATATAATCAACACAAAGAATACATTGTTAATAAACAAACTGTCAATGTAAGTTCTGAAGGAGAGAGTTACTACCATGGCTCAGAGCTGATCAAAGGTGGCCATTACCTGGATGGCCATTAGTAAAATATGAGTAAAAGGGTAGAAAAATGGAGAGCACTTAACCTGGGATTTACTAGTATGTGTTCTCTCAAATAGTCTCCCAGGTTTGTTTTGATACTTTGGTTGCTAAAATAAGAGCCATTACCAACCTGCATCCTGGAGAGAAAATGGTCTAAATGGTCTAAAGAGTGTAATTCCATCATGGAGAAAAACATTCTAAAGTTCTGGATTGAAAAGTTGATTTGATTTAATATTTTAACTATCAAACATTTTAGTTTAAGAAATATTTTACTTAAGGTAAAGAGGCCATATTACTCTTATGCTTAGTTCATTGCAGTGGCACACAGCATCTAAAAGATTCAAGTACTTTTTATCCTTCTTATCTTCTACTAGAGGCCCAGTGCATGAAATTCGTGCACTGGGGGGTGTTCGTCAGCCCAGCCAACACCCTCTCCAATCGGGAACCCCTCGGACATCCCTCTCACAATCTAGGACTGCTGGCTCCCAACCACTCGTCTGCTTGCCAGCCTGATCACCCCCTAACCACTCCCCTGCCAGCCTGATCACCCCCTAACCATACCCCTGCCAGCCTGATCGATGCCAAACTGCCTTCTCCTGCTGGCATGGTCACCCACAACTGCCCTTCCCTGCTGGCCAGCTTTTGACCACATGGGGCGGCCATCTTGTGTGAGGGTGTGATGGTCAATTTGCATATTACCTCTTTATTATATAGGATTACCTGGCTATTCTATTTTTGACCTGCAATATAGGGAAGATATAGAGAAAAAGTTTGTCAGGTTTGAGTTGGAGTGTTTTAAAGAGAGAAGAATATGTATTCCTTAGGAATGTGTCATCACAGAATTGTACAATTACTTAAACATAATAAAGTATAATGTTTAGATTTCAAATCATATTTTTGCAGGGTTATTTTTGAGAATTAGGTAATTTTTTTTTTTAAATTTTGTTCTTAGGAGGAAGTAAAAAAACAAACCTTAGGATAGACTTAATGAAGTCTGCAAGGCAGATCATTATGCCTCTAATTTATTTCTGAACTGAATGTGTGCAGAAAAATAATTAGTAATAATTATAATGGATACGTACTTTTGTTAGCAACTAATTGATCTCTCTAGATATCTCTTAATTGTTCAAAATTGTCTTTTGAATTCAAAGCTTTACTACAGTTTAATACTTATAGCTTCCATTGGTGACTTTTCTGGATACTGCCCCAAATCTAGAAATCTGGTGAGAATTTCTTTCTATATAAAAGCCTAACATGCTAAGTGTCTGTCCAGGTAATGACGTCAGGTAGCAATGCCTGGCTTCCTTTCCCTAGTGACTAGCCTCCTTGCAGTTTCTTCAACCCAGGAACACGATTTGCTATATAGCCAGGTGGGAACATTTTAAACTGTAACCAAATGTTTGTGAAGTATTTTCCTTTGATCGTCACAGAAGTCCTGGAGTAGGTAGATAGGAGACTCAGTGGAATCCTGTTTTCTTTTCATTAGCCAGAAAATGGAGATTTAGAAAGCTTAGAAACATGACCCAACTGAAAAGAAGTAAGAAATGATGGACCTTGAAAATGATTTCAGGTATTCTCACTGCACAGAATATAGTCCAAAAAAAACTCTCACTGGCGCCAATCACATGTGTGTTTCCTTCTGTCACTATCGATCATGAATTTGGTTAACACTTCTATTACAGAGGAAGGGCAAATGGCTATATTAAAATATATCTTCTAATTAATTTCCTTTCAGTATGCACAAATTTGTGCACTGGGCCACTAGTTTAAGAATAAAGGAATAGAAGAGTACTATTAAAATTCTTCACTGAGAATTCCATGCATGTTCACAAAGGAGTCCTATCCATCATCACCCAGAACTCAGTAAGTCCTTTGACACTGCTTGGTATCCTTATGGTGCTTCCCCTGAGACCTCTCCTGCTTTCAAAGCTGCCTCATAGCTCTGTGAGTGCTGGCCGCTAAGTACATTCTCCTGAGCTCCTGCACCTTGCATCACACACTACTGGCACTCTGCATGGTGATCACTGTGTTGGTGCTGACTTCTTTGGAGACCACAATGCACCAAAACCATCTTGCTTTCCATGCAGAGGACAGCGTAATGCTCTTTTCCTGCCATTTCCTCTTTTATGTAAAATTAGTTACTTATTCCAAGCAGAGCTCACTGTTCTTCGTATGTTTCCTATAGCTGCAGTAAAATACTTAGTGCCTTTATAACAACACACTTATTATCTGAAAGTTTGAGAAAATTAGAAGTCTTACAGTTCTTACTGGGCTTAAGGTATTATCAGGACCACGTTCCTTTCTTGAAATTTTAGGGAAGAATATGTTTGCTCACATTTTCTGTCTTCTAGGAGACACCCACATTCCTTGACATGTGCCCCCCTGCCTCCATCTGCATCTCTGACCATGCTTTCATAGTCACATCTCCCCATGACCGCAGCAAGGAAATGTTCTTCACTTTTAAGGATCTGTGTGATTAGATCTGGCTCACCTGGGTAATCCAAGATAACCTCCCCATTTCATGGGCCTCAGTCTTAATCATATATGTAAGGTCCTTTTGCCATATTCAAGATTACAAGGATTTAGTACATTCTTTCCTGTGCATGTTCAAATGCTAAAATTCTTCAAGTGCTAGAAAAGAGCCATCCTTCTTCCTACAGCATTGCTGGATTACCCCAAGTTGGGTGAATTATTCTTGCTCTTCACCTCATTAATGGCTTGATAATTCCCTTTAGTACTTAATTAATTGAACTTTTTACAAATCTGTTTTTTAACCATCAAATTGTGAAAAGTTATTGCTTTCTTAATCCTTTAAGAGCATATGGGAAAACTAATGAACATAAGAGGTGCTGAATACTATTTGCTGGATAATAATTTGGTTTGGATTCTTCAGTTTTTGAATTTAAGTAAATAAGAACCTAAAAATAAAAACCATTTTTTAAATATATTTTATTGATTTTTTACAGAGAGGAAGGGAGAGGGATAGAGAGTTAGAAACATCCATGATAGAGAAACATCATCACCTGCCTCCTGCACTCCCCCTACTGGGGATGTGCCCGCAGCCAAGGTATATGCCCTTGACTGGAATCGGAATCGAACCTGGGACCCTTGAGTCCGCAGGCCGATGCTCTATCCACTGAGCCAAACCGGTTAGGGCTAGAAACCATTTTTAATATAAGGTAAAGATTACATTGTGATTCTTCACCCCTTCAGTGGTTCTCAACCTGTGGGTCGCAACCATTGAAAAACACATATAGCATATCAGATATTTACATTACGATTCATAACAGTAGCGAAATTACAGTTATGGAGTAGCAACGAGAATAATTTTATGGTTGGGGGTCACCACAACATGAGGAACTGTATTAAAGGGTCGCGGCATTAGGAAGGTCGAGAACCACTTAGTAAGTATTAGTATCCATGTCTGTAAGGTAATTTCTCACCTTTGCGCTTGGACTACTGTCATTTCATTGTCTTACGTTACATTACAGAGGAGGAAATGATTACAAAAAGTTGGAAACTTGCTCTACATTATACAGTATTTTAAGGCAATAATCCAGTAGTGCTTCTAATATTTTGCTTAGTTACTAATGCCTGATGCTTCCCTATGACAGATGCCAACATTACATACATTTGTCTATGATGTTGCTTTGAATGCAGTTAGGTCCAGTTTAATCCTTACTTTCTTTTTTCTTAAATTTCCTTTTTTCTTAATTTTTTTAAGGCATTACAAATAGTAGTACATATGTCACTCTCTTTTTTTTCCCTACTGACCTGCCCCCAGCCTCCCCTACCCTCCAACACTTGCCCTAGTCCCCTCACCCCCAGTGTCTTGCATCGGTTGGTTATGCTTATATGCATGCATACAAGTCCTTTGGTTGATCTCTTACCGCCCCCAACCCTCCC
>NW_006290553.1:135790-139768 GCF_000327345.1 Myotis davidii
GGGTTCTCTGCTCTGTTCCACTGGTCTATATGTCTGTTCTTGTGCCAGTCCCAGGCAGTTTTGAGAACAGTGGCTTTTTAGTATAGCTTGATATCTGGTATTGTGATCCCTCAAACACAATTGTGTTCTTCTTTCTCAAGATTGCTGCAGCTATTTGGGGTCTTTTTTTTTATTCCAGATGAATTTTTGGAGAATTTGTTCTAGGTCTTTGAAGTATGCCATTGGTATTTTAATGGGGATTGCATTAAATTTATAGATTGCTTTGGGTAGTATGGACATTTTAATGATGGTGATTCTACCAACCCATGAACATGGTATGTTCTTTCATTTGTTCATGTTTTCCTCTATCTCTTTTTTTAGCATCCTGATATTTCCTAAGTACAGGTCCTTTGTCTCCTTGGTTAGGTTTATTCCTAGGTATCTTAATGTTTTTGTTGCAATGGTAAATGGGATTGCTTTTTAAATTTCTCTTTCTGTGGGTTCATTATTGGTATATAGAAAAGCAATAGACTTCTGGCTGTTAATTTTGTATCCTGCTACATTGCTGAATTCATTTATTAAGTCTAGTAGTGTTTTTGATGTAGTCTTTGGGGTTTTCTATGTACAACATCATGTCATCTTCAAATAAGGACAGTTTTACTTCTTTTACAATTTGGATGCCTTTTATTTCTTCTTCTTGTCTGATTGCAATGGCTAGTACTCTTTACTATTTCCATATATAAAAGGGATAGGAAGAATTATAAGACATGATATGGTCATCTCCAATAAGCTGATAATCAAAGTTAGGTGATATATAGAAATATTGGAAAATTTTAGATAGTTGTGCATGCAAATAAATGGTGGTTAGGTAATGAACAATAAAAGAATTGATTACATTGCTGTCAGAAATTGCAATTTAACATCATTAAGGCACTCTTTGGCAGAAACAACCACATATGCAGCAAAAAGTGATACAATTCAACACTCAGTCATTGGTTACAATTTTGCTTGAGCTCTGGGCCAATTATGAACACTTGTCAAATGTTGACCTTGTTTGGGTTTTGATTACTACTTATGAATTTGCCTTTGATTTCTTGTAAGTAGCTTGCTTTAGTTTCTATATTTTTGGCTTAAGTCTTTTGTCACCTACCTTGCAAAGATATAGAAGATTATACAGTTCATAGTGATAATGATAGCTATTATCTACTTAGCACATATTATGTGCCCTGCTCTCTCTATGTGATTTGTATTATTCTTATCATTATTGAAAGTAAATATTATTGCGTATACTTTATAAATGAGTAAAATCATCATTTTAATGACAAAGAAAATAGGGGTAAAGTAAATTTCTCTTGGACATAGAGTCAAGTGAATCGTGAAAATGGGATCATACCCTACTGTGTTGAGTTGCAAAGCCTTCAAGGTTGGTACTGTACTTGGTGGAATTTAAAAGACAGAGAGATTACCATGGTCTGGGGGTGACAAAAAAGATTTTTTGAAAGAACTGTCATCTTGTATAATTTTGATAGGTAAGATAGATGGAATTCCATGTGGAGGGAATAAATTAACAACTACCTAAATGACGGTAGGAAGATATTTGAGAAATGGTGCAGACTTCAGTCATTGTAGGGCCAGTAGAGTGAAATGAAGCTTGTGTAGATATATGATAGAAATTCTTTGCACTCACTTTGTTCTCTTTGTGCATGTTGATAAGTTATTGAAAGTTTTGAGAACGAATGACATGACAATATAAAATTACTTTATAATTTTGTTTGAAAGAGGTTTTTAGGGATCTTATTTTTTCTGATATTAATTAGAGAGGTGTTAAAGAAACAATCAACTCTGGAGATATTAAAGGCAAAATCCTATTGATTATTAGCTAGGGTTCTTAAAGGGTTCCACTTAAAAGGGAAACATCTTGGAACCACTGAGCTAGTCTCCTCAGAGAAGTAAGGTGAAGGCACTCTTGAAGATCTGAGAGGGACCTCAGATGCATAGCTCTAGATCTGGAAGTGGGTATGATCTGTGCTTTGTTTTGGCGTGCTCAAATGTAGAAGTAACCAGAAAATAGGCAAAGGAAGAAGGTTAAAATTTTGGGTTTATAAGGTGACAGCTGCAAAATCCATATTGATCTTATAATCTGGCACACATGTAGGAACTGGGAGGTAGCCAAGCATAACAACATTTGTTGACTGGGCAGATCATTTAGCTCTGTTAGTGTTATGAGCTGACATTATTGTTTGTCGGCAATAGCTGGAGTGTGTCTTCAAAAGCAGCCCGCTCAGTAAGCTGCTGTACCTGTTGTTAGCACTCACTTTATCATCTCAGCCGAACATTTTCCTATTCTCCCCACTTAATACCAGAGGTTGTCCTAAGAACCAGGAATTTATCATGTTAGACTGAAGTATATCACTGCTGTCTAGTATTTAGAACATTGCCTGTCCAGCTGCCCTTCACTGCTGCTATGACTGTGTAGTGCTATTATAATCAAATCCTCTGAGAATCACCTTTGGTGCTACATTTCTATAGTATTAGGGGAAATGTGTAAAAGTAATCATAGTAGGCCCTTTATTGTTCAAAAATACCAACAAAATGGGGATGACTTCAGGCGATTATTATTTTCTTCTGATAGAGGAAGACCTCTGCTCTTTATTCCTTCTGCTCTTAGAGCAAAATAAAATCGGCCTTCATTTTCTGGTTAAAGAATCTATACTAATAAAAGGGTAATATGCTAATTAGACTGGGTCAATCAGACATCTTCTGGGCGTCCGATTTCCTTCCAGAAAGTTAGGGGGCAACCAGGCAGGCAGGGAACCAGTTAAGGGACAATCAGGCTGGCAAGCAGAAGTAGTTAGGGGTGATCAGGCAGGCAGCTAGAGTGGTTAGGGGCGATCAGGCAGGCCAGCAGGTGAGCAGTTAGGGGGTGACCAGGCTGGCAGGGGGGCAGTTAGGGGCAATCAGGCCAGCAGGGGGGAAGTTAGGAGGTGACCAGGCCAGCAGGCAGAGGCAGTTAGGGGCGATCAGACAGGCAGGCAGGAAAGCAGTTAAGAGCCAGCAGTCCCGGATTGTGAGAGGGATATCCAACTGCCAGTTTAGGCCCCATCCCTGTGAATTTCATTCATCAGGCCTCTAGTTGTTGAATAAGTAGCTAGAAGTTTGTGAGTGGAGTTCAGAAGAACAAAAGAGGTGTGGAGTAGGTTTGCTCATCCGTATCAAATTATCCCACTGAAGTTGATATGTTTGCAGGGTCACCAGAGTTGTGCATTGTGCAGCCTAACCAAACATATGCAGGGGCTATATGCCCAAAGAAAGATAATTCTACTTATGAATATTTACTGGGGGAGAGAGTATTGAGAAATTTAGAGGGTCAAAGGAAAAGGAAGATAAGCCAGCAAGGGGAAGAGGGAGAAGTCAGAGAGATGCAAGTGGTCCAGATAGTGCATCGCCAGGGTCCATGTCTATTCCTCTGCATACTGTCCAAAACTATCCTCATGATAAAAACTTTCAAACTGAAAGCACTTCTTTGCGTTCTCTTTCGCAATGTAAAATCAGTCTCTCTCTCACACACACGTACATTAGTATTTGTCATTCTCTCTACTACTTTTATTTTCCATTCAGATCAGTTTATCAGAGCTAAGTGATTGTTGACAAATCACCATTTACCAATGGAAGTGGTTGCTCCCACTTAAATTGATATTAATTGGGAAACTCCTTCCTTTTCCCATTCTGTACAGGACACTTTGGTTTTAAAGCTCAATCCTCCTCTGAGGAATTACATTTAATTTTTGGAATTTTATAGTCATTAAATAGCCATATGTATACTTACAATATTTCTGTAAAGGAATGTAGATGTTTAAAATAGTTATCCTCATTTTAAAGTTTGAAACCATCCTATCAACAACCAAGCATCATTATTTGATGCCCTGTGTCTGAGGTCTTTGGTCTAACAGTTGTATTTCAAAAACTATCTTTAGGGACATTTTATTTCCAAAAGAAGAG
>NW_006290553.1:140522-144118 GCF_000327345.1 Myotis davidii
TCTGTGGTGGGGGTATGGGGAAGGACTAAATACAATCTGATAGCCACTGTGCCTGATGGACAAGAGGAAGTGTCTCTTGAAGAAGGTAAACCAAGTAGAAAGAAACATATTATTTGAGTGACAGAAAAGGTAATGATCTCTGAGTTCTAGCTCCCATCTGCTGGCCCTGGCTCTTCAGCTGTTTCTTTTATACTATGTACTATCCCCAGCATCCTTCCCAGGTACATGAGTCAATATATTACTTTTTATTTTTAAAATATGTTTTTATTTATTTGAGAGAGAAAGGAAGGGAGAGGGATAGAGAGATAGAAACACCGATGAGAGAGAAACATTGATTGCCTCCTGCATACCCCCTACCGGGGATAAAGCCCACAATCTGGGCATGTGCCCTGACTGGAAGTGAATTGGTGATCTCTTGGTTCTTGGATTGACACTCAACTACTGAACCACCCAGGATGAACAATATATTACTTTTTCTTGCATAAGCAAGTGTGAGTTGAGTGCTTTCACTTTTAATGTTTGTATTTTCACACTCCTTTAGATATGTACCATTCTCATCCTGCCCCGACCTTCTTTGGCTTTCCCCAGAGAATATGCATTCTGGGGTGCTCTCATATTTCCTGGGGGGCAGTTGGTCTCCAGAAGGGCCTTTATGTGCAGAAACCTTCATGGGTCAGAAGAGAGTCTGGAGCATACTTTCTTTTACTTACGTATTGATAATGCCTATAGGGAAAATGTTTTTTATTCAGGAAAATAGTGGAATTCAAATTTACCAAAGTATGAACACTAGAAGAAAAATCTTACAGAGATATAAGAAAGAGAAAAGTAGCACTTTGCTTTGTGAATATATAAAGTAATGTTGAAAATCAAAGATACATAAAATTGTCAGTAGGGATCGTCCAGGCAGGAAAGAAATCTTCTCAAAGAAAGCCTTTAAAAAGGACAGTAAACAAGAGAAGGTGAGTGAGAAAAGTACAAGAAAATATTGTGTGCCTTCTTATTTTTTTATTTTTTTCCTTTATTGATTAAGGTATTACATATGTGTCCTTATTCCCCCATTGCCCTCCATTTCCCCCCAACTCTTGCCCTCACCCCCTTGGTGTCTGTGTCCATTGGTTGGGCTTATATGCATGCATACAAGTCCTTTGGTTGATCTCTTACCCTTATCCCCATGCTCCCCTACCTTCCCTCTGAGGTTTTTGTAATTAATTGTTTTTCAATTACAATGTACATTTAATATTATTTTGCATTCGTTTCAGGTACTTTAGGTTTTGAGCTCCTTTTGGATTAACGGCCAAGCTAAGTCCTTTCTAAGTAAATGGGTATACATTGTAAGAGTCTAGCATATAAGCTTTCCTACCTCAGTAGAAATTGTGTCAATTAGCTTCTGCTCTTTGGAACATTAGTCATAAACATATGCAAGCAGTATTCCAATATGGCTGTCGGTTACCCATAAGACTAACTTTAAAATCTTTACTGTCTCCTCCTTAAGAATATAGGACATTTGATGTGGCTTTCTGTTCACAGCCATGTATATAAAGCTTAAAAAGAGAAAACAAGAAATAGAGGAATTCAGAATTCAGTTAGGAATGCTTTGGGCTGTAAGTAATGAAACAGCTGTTCTCTAGAATAAGTAGCACTCTCATCCTGCCCCTTTTCTGTTTCTTATATCTCTGCAAGCTTTTGTCTTCTAGTATCCATACTTTGGTAAATTTGAATTCCACTGTTTTCCTGATTAAAGAACATTTTCCTTATAGGCACTATCAATATGTAACTAGGAATGCTTTGGGCTGTAAGTAATTCTCTGCTGTGGAGAATTTTAGTCTTTTTGGCTGCCTGGCATTTGAATACCCATCCTATGTCATATGAGTCTTGGTGAGAAACAGAATAAGCTTTAAACTATAAAAACTACAAATGCCAGATACTCACCTTAGCCTCATTTGAACCTGGAGTTCAAATAAGGATTTTCAACTGGATGTACCCATGCCAGGTTTTGAGTGTGGACCTGGTGACATGGAGAAACATGCAAAGTAGATCACTCGCTGATGAAAAAATAAAAGGTAGTAATAGCAGAATTGTGCTCTGCATATCAGTGGCAGCAGTAGCTAGGAAAAAACGTATTCCAGTCCTTGCAGAGGCAAAAGTCCTTCCCTTCTGAGCCTGGTTGTGCGGCTTATTTGTGGCATTGTTTTAAGATGCATACTTCTGAGCAAGATACTCCAGCTCTCCTAGTGCTTCAGAGAGCTACACAAAAGCCTTTTAAATAAATTCTCCCCCTCCCACGCTGGAGAATCAGTCATGGTTGATTTCTCTTGCAACTAAAACCCTGCCTGATGCATTTTCTATCTCCTAAGCCAAAAGAATAGAGGTCAGAGGAGAGACAGCATAGATAGTAGAAACACCTCACAATTTTTGCTTAAGTACACAGCCACCTTTCACAAATGCATTAGCATGCTAAATAAGCTGATAGGAGACAGGAAAAGTAAGGAAAGAAGCCCAATACACATTCTTTTAGAATTAAAAATCATGAAATTCAAATGCTTGTGTGAAAACACATGGTAATATTTCAGGGTAACTTTTAAAATGCTAATTTATGTTTTTTCCTCTAGTTTTCCTTTCATATCCTCCTTCAAATAGGTGGCCTGGCTCTGCTCCTTTGCTTCAAGAGAAATTTGGATATGACTAGACTGAAGTTTCACTTCCACTCAGATTTTCATTTTCTAACAATCCAGGCCTTTTGAAGAGATTATGATGGGCGACCTTGAGGGAGAGGAGAGAGAGGAAATGCCTCATGAGAGAGATGAAAGGAAATAAATTAATTTTCCTTATACTGAAAAGAGTTTCTTCCTCATAGGGGTGCAAGGAGAAGGAATTGCCTTAAGGATACCTCAAGAGTCACAGTAGAGGTTCTGCCCAGTCAATGTTGTGCAGAAGCATGACCCCAGGAAGGAATGTTATATGGATGCCAGGCTTGCCTAAGATTCCTGCATCCCCAGTGTGGCATGAAGAAGGCTGGATGCAGAGGGACCATGTGGAACATGTCTAGGTAGTAACCACTGGGAAAATGGCCAATGACCCTCTGTCTTTGTGTTACCTAAGACCCTCATATAGTTTCACTACTGTAGGGGTTGAGGGAATCCCCAGGATTTGCTGAGATTGTATTTAGACTATATTGGCAAGGGGTGGGCAAGCAATCGACATTAAGTACATCTATAGAAAATAAAGAAATGCTCTATTGAATTAGTTAGCTAGTGCTGCCTTAACAAAGTACCAAATTGGCCTGGGTAGCTTAAACAACAGGAGTTTATTTTCTCACAGTTCTGGAGACTGGAAGTTCAATATCAAGGTGACAGCATGGTTGCTTCCTTTTAAAGCCTTTCTCCTTAGCTTGTAGATAGTTGTCTTCTATGTCTTCACATGGCCTTCCCTCAGTGTGTGTCTGTGTCCTAATCTCCTCTTCTTCTAAGGCAGTGGTTCTCAACCTTCCTAATGCAGAGACCCTTTAATACAGTTCCTCATGTTGTGGTGACCCCCAATTTCATTGTTACAAATTGAACATAATTAAAGCATAGTGATTAATCACAAAACAATATGTA
>NW_006290553.1:144722-148691 GCF_000327345.1 Myotis davidii
TTATTTACATGAGTAGCACTCAGAAATGCTAACAATGGCGCTAACCGGTTTGGCTCAGTGGATAGAGTGTCAGCCTGTGGACTGAAGGGTCCCAAGTTAGATTCTGGTCAAGGTCATGGACCTTGGTTGTGGGCACATCCCCAGTAGGGGGTGTGCAGGAGGCAGCTGATCGATGTTTTTCTCTCATCGATGTTTCTAACTCTCTATTTCTCTTCCTTCCTCTCTGTAAAAAATCAGTAAAATACATTTTTTTAAAAAGAAAGAAATGCTAACATCAACTGTCCAGGAACCAGAGGTGAGGTAAAATTCTTGGACTTACCTCTATTTTTATCTAGATCGCAGATATGTGACTCTCTGCTGTCTAGGTCATAAATAATATACAGTGAAATTCCATGAGTCTCCAGTCTTATTTTTTTTATTTAATGGGTCTATATTTGGTTCTGTAATAAAAATATCCCCTGACCTAGATCAATGAGGGTGTTACCACCTTTCTTTTGAAGTCTTTTGAAGTCTTTTTTCCAGGCCTTAGGGTGCATCCTCCTTGCTCAGTTGGTTTGGTTTTCTGTACTCTCTAGGCTTTGGGTTACTTTGTTGGGGGCCGTGTCAATCAGGGTCTATAAAAGGTTTTGTAAGACTAATTTCCTTTCTCTGATCACTACAGCTCTATCCTACTCTCCGTTCCTGCAGAAGAAGAGCAGACTATGCCAGCTTATTTTAGAGCTTGGGACATACACGGAAAACTGAGCAGAATGGTGAGTCACTTTGACTAGAAACCAAGGATAATCTCTCTCAGTGGGAGGCCTCATTATCTGCAAAGTGGGAAAGGAATCAACCTTTTTAAAAAAATCTTCATTGTGGAATCAAACCTTTCTTAACAGAATTGGCAGTTATGTGAAAACACTGTAAAGTATAAATAATAGGCAAGTAGTGTTTATGGTTTCTATTATTGTTGTTGTTATTATTATTGTTTTATTCTACTTATTTTGAAATAATCCAAGAGCGGCAGATCTAAGAGTCACTTGATAAAAACTGAGAACAAAAAAAGGAACTATGTCTATGGAATAATGATACAAAAATGAACAGAAAAGGTTATTGCAATTCACCTCAATACTGGCTACATTGTGTAATTGCTAGGAGGCTTCTAAGTAATAATATCTGGCTTTATCAAAATTAATTAAATCGGTAGTCCAGGAAATGAGGCCCAACTATTGAGAGTTTGAAAGTTTTACAGGTTATTCTAATATAAATTTAGGATTGAGAACCAGTATACTATAGGAGGAGATATCGGGATTAATCAGCTACCAGATATGTATAAGTAAAACTGAATAACAGTGCTTTAAATAAAATTGAAATTTAATTCTCTCACAGTTTTGGAGGTAGGAAATCCAGAGCTGGGTGGTAGCTTTATGGTACCATCATATGTTTTTCAGCATATGAATTTCATTCACAAAGTCACCTCACAATGTGATTCATTGTTTATTTATTCAACCAATATTTATTAAGCACCTACCCTGTAGCAGTTCTAGAATAGAGTGCCTACACAATATCTTGCTGAGAAGGTGACACTGGAGTAAAAAAACTAAAGAAAGTCAAAGAATAAGTCAAAGTGTTCCAAGCAGAGGAAAGCAGCGTCTAAGTCCCTAAGTTAGGAATAGGCCTGATGTATATGAGAGAAGGCAAAGAGGCAAATGTAGCTACTGGAGGAGTGTGGGATTAAGCAGGATATGGGAGAGATTGGGGGCAGGAAACATACTGATTAGACCTTATAGGCTACTGTATAGACTTAAATTTTAGTTTGTGTGTAGAGGATAGTGGATGTTAGCAGACAAGTGACATAACTATTTATGCTTCCATTTTATCAGGATTACTGTGTTAGAAAATAGACCTAGAACCACTAATTGACAAGGTGGAAGCAAGGATACCAGTCAGGGTGAGAGATGATGGTGGCATGGACTTGGTTGATAGCCATATATTTGATTAAGAAGTAGACTAATTCCAGATTTAAGTTGTAGACAGAGCCAGCATTATGTGGTATGAGAGTAAATTTAGGAATCAGGATGGCTCCAAATGTTTTGAGCTGATGAACTGGAAGAATGGAGTTCCCATTTATTGAGATGGGAAAAACTGAAGGAGAAGTTTTGGGTCAAAACCAAGAATTTAGTTTGTCCATGCCAAGTTAAAATGCCTGTTAAACATTTGTGTCAGTATCAATTTATTGCTTCTCAGCTCCAATATGTGCTCTCTGATAAACACCAGAATTTCTTTAAGCATTTATCTTTTAAAGTGAGCACAATTGTTATGCTTTCTTAGTAGAGGGTGCCAGAGGGACATTGCAGAAGGACGAGGCTTTTCCTCTTGCCATTTCTGGTGGAGACGGGGTATTGGCAATATGGGTGTGAGGACATTCAGTGGAGCTGCTCCAGCCTTAGGACGAGGGTCGGGCCCCTCTATGACATTGTAGCCTTAATGTGGCAATAACTAGATATGGAAACCAGAGCCTTACACTTTCTGGGGGCCTCCTTCTTCCTCCTTAAGTTATTGGCTTCTGATTACCTGTTCCTACCTATACCCCAAAGAGCAGCCTGTTTTTTGTCCAGCAACTCCAGACTAGTTCTGGTCTTCTCTACTCCTAGCTGGCTGAACCATACCTTCTCCAACAAGGTCTGAACACCTTTCAAATTTGTTTTTCCTTGGGTACCCTCACCCCTAGGGTACCATATGCCTTAGTTACTTTTTAATAATAGCTCATAATTTTTTATTTTAAACTTCACTATTTAGCCTACTGCATGGTTTCTGTCTTCTGGTTAGACACGGACTGTTATAATACCAAGTGCAGATGCATGTAGGCAATCAGTTATATAAGTTTGGAGCTCACAGTAGAGGTGCAAGATGTGGGGACACATTTGGAACCATAAACATAGATGGTGAAATCCATGAAACTGGACTAGCTTTAAAAGAAAATGGACTTAAAAATAACAGATGGAAGACCTAACCTTGGTCAAAAATTCAGAGGAAGGTAAAATAAGGAGGAAGACACAACGGAAATAAGAGGGGGGAAATGAAAGAGAAGAAGAAAAAAGAAGAAGGAGGAGGAGGGAGGAGGAGGAGGAGGGAGAGGGAGGAGAGAGAGAGAGAGAGAGAGAGAGAGAGAGAGAGAGAGAGAGAGAAGAGTATTTAAGGGAGGGGAATTGGATCAATGTGTTAAATGCAGCTGGCTGGTAAATTAGAAAAAAATGGTGGAGAATTGGGCATTGGATCAGGCTCAGGCACATCCTGGTAATAAGAGTAGTTTCCATGGAGTAGAAGGAGTTAAATTCTAATGAGAAAGGGTTCATGGGAGAATAGGACAATGAAATAATAGACAGTGATATTGGAGACTGTTAAAGAGTTTTTCTATGAAATAAACATAAAATATGGGCAAATGTGAAGAGTATGGGGTCAAGGGAAGGGTTCTCTTCTTTTTTGAAAAAGTAATTTTATTTTTAAATTACAGTTTACATTCAATATTTTTGTGTTAATTTCAGGTGTACAGCATATTGATTAGATAATTATATACTTTACAAAGTGTTCACCCTGATATTTCGACTACTATAGGCTTGAGAAGACAGAAGATATAACATAGTTTACAAATGAGTGGAAGAATACTTTAACTGAAGAAATATATAACTTGCAGGTCAATTTGAGTGTTAGTAGTCATGTAGGAGTTGGAGGGAAGGTGGAAAAATAGGAAGCACTGGAAATTTGCCTCCCTACATAGATAATAATTGCACTGTCAGAGTCTGGCACCATACACAGTTATTACAATACTAGAGGCCTGGTGCAGAAAAATTTGTGCACTTGCGGGGAGAGGGTGTCCCTCAGCCCAACTTGTGCCCTCTTGCAGTCTGGGACCCCTCGGGAGACAATGACCTGCTGGCTTAGGCCTGCTCCTGGGTGGCAGAGGGCAGGCCCAATCCCTAGGTGCAGCCC
>NW_006290553.1:148790-155871 GCF_000327345.1 Myotis davidii
GTCAGTGACAACTATTCCGTCCTCAGATTCCCAAAAACTTATCTGAGGGTTCCATTACCCACATGGCTCCAACCACTAGTAGTGCAGGATGTGGGTCAGAACCCAGGTATCTTTTAGTGACTCATCAGCATCTAAGCTCCTCTTTAAATTCCTTTTCCTATAGGTTGGATGGGAGATGGAAAAAAGAGGTCATTTCTTTCTAATCACCAACAGTTTATGCCTAGGTTGCTTTAAGGATTAATCTCATGAGACTTAAAGAAACTTTTTTCTTCCCTCTTAAAAGCCCAATTCGTAAAATTCCAGATTGATGGAATTCAGAATGACAATGCTACTGTAAGTAAGTATCAAGAGCCTATTTTGGTACTCAAAAAGCAAGATCTTTTTTAAAAAAAAATTTAAATCATTTTTAAAATTTTTCAATTACAGTTCACATACATTATTATATTTGTTTCAGATGTACCCCTAGTGATTAGACATTGTGTGACTTACTAAGTGATCATCCCAGTAAATCTCACACCCACCTGACACTATACATAATTATTAGAAATTATTGACAAATATTCCCTATGCTGTT
Organism: Myotis davidii; assembly: GCF_000327345.1. Lineage (NCBI taxonomy): Eukaryota > Metazoa > Chordata > Mammalia > Chiroptera > Vespertilionidae > Myotis > Myotis davidii. The sequence goes on from NW_006290553.1 coordinate 149,365, forward strand.
CTTTACATCCCTGTGAGTATTTTATAACTACCATTTTATACTTCTTAAGCCCTTTACTTTTTTCACCCAGTCTCCCAACACCCCCCACCTTTATTTCCCTATGGCAAACAGCAGTCTGTTCTCTGTGTGTATGAAACTGCTTTAATTTTGTTTCCTCATTTACTTTATTCTTTAGATTCTATATATAAGTGAAATCATACAGTATTTGTCTTTCTCTGACTGACTTATTTCACTCAACATAACATCCTCTAAGTCCATCCATGTTGTTGAAAATGATAAGATTTCCCACTCCTTTCTTGATGGGCATTTGGTTTGTTTAAAGCTTGGTTATTGTAAACAATGCTACAATGAACATAGGGGTGTTGTTGAAAATGATAAGATTTCACATTGTGTTACCCACTCCTCTCTTGATGGGCATTTGGTTTGTTTCCAAAGCTTGGCTATTGTAAACAATGCTACAATGAACATAGGGGTGCTATATTCTTTTGAAACTGTGGTTTGGGTTTCCATTAGTTTTAGCTCTCATCACTAGCCCCTTGGCAGGCAGTTGGACACACATTGCTGGAACAGCTTGCATGCTTCTTACAGAAACTGGTGTGGATGATAAAGAACTTGTATATTGCCCTAGCCAGTTTGGCTCAGTGGATAGAGTGTCAGCCTGAGAACTGAAAGGTCCCAGGTTAGATTCGGGTCAAGGGCATCTGTCCAGGTTGTGGACTTAATCCCCAATGAGGGGTTTGCAGGAGGCAGCCCGTCAATGATTCTCTCTCATCGTTGATGTTTCTATCTCTCTCTCCCTCCTCCTGCCTCTCTGAAATCAATAAAATATATTTTAAAAAAGAAGTTGTATATCAAGATATCAAAGATTTGTGCTCTGACTGCTGATTGCTGCTTCTGATTGCAGAGGTGCAGACACAGAGAAAGATATTGAAGCACACTTAATTCCCATTGTTATAAGTACCTGCCCTGAGAGCTGAAGTGACTTTCTTGAGATTAAAAGATTTCCCCCTTCATTTCTCTCTTTTTACCTTTTTGTGAGTCATTCATTTAAGGACTCTAATGTTTGAAAGTAATCACATATTTGGGGTAATTTATAAAGTCACTGTGTATGTTCGGGAAAAGTGCAAACTCAGAAAAGACATGAGAATATTCTAAATCTATATCTTGGGCTGATCACTGGCACAGGGATTCTATACAGCAATAAAACAAACAAAACAAAAAGCAAAAACCCTATAAATCCCAGAGAAGAAAGAATCTGATCTCCAAAGTTACCACATTATAAGATTTAAATGATGTCTAGTTTTAGACAAAAAATATCTCAAGGCATACCAAGAAATAGGACGGTAGGAACCATTAAAGAATAGAAATAAATTGAAACTATCCATGAAAAAAAGCAGATGGCAGACTTACTAGGCAGATATTTTAAAGCAACTGGATTAAGAATGCTCAAAAGCTAAAACAAGATGTGGACAAAGTCAAGAAAACAATGTATGAACAAAATGGGAATATAATTAATGAGAGGAAAAAAAGTAATTAAAATTCTGGAGTTTAAAATTATAATAACTGAGCCAGAACCGGTTTGGCTCAGTGGATAGAGCATTGGCCTGCAGACTAAAAGGTCGCAGGTTCGATTCCGGTCAAGGGCATGTACCTTGGTTGCGGGCACATCCCCAGTAGAGGGCGTGTAGGAGGCAGCTGATCGATGTTTCTCTCTCATCGATGTTTCTAACTCTCTATCCCTCTCCCTTCCTCTCTGTAAAAAATCAATAAAATATATTTTAAAAAAGAAAATATAAAAAAAGAAATTATAATAACTGAAATGAAAACTTCAGTAGAGGAATTCAAATATAGATTTGAGTAGCCAGAAGCAACAGTGAATGTTATAATAGGATGGACAATTGAAATGATCATGCCTGAGGTACAGAGAGAAAGAAAGGTTGAAGAAAACTGAACAAACCCTAAAGGTTCTTTGAGATACCATCAAGTAGATAAATATACACACAGTATTTGTGTCAGAAGGAGAGAGAGAAAGGGGAAAAGAGATTATTTGAAGAAATAATATCCAAACTTTTAAAATTTAATAAAAAACTTGAACATAAACATCCAAGAAACTCCACAAACTCTAAGCAGGATAGATTCAAAGAAACCTGCTCTGAAGTACATTATAATCAAACTATTTAAAGTCAAAACCAAAGAGAGAATCTTGAAAGCAGCAAGAGAGAAGTGATTTTTCTCACATATAAGGAAATCCCCAACAGATTCTCATCAGAAACCTTAGGGATTAGATGACAGGGCATTAATATATTTAAATTGCAGAAAGATAAAAACTATTAATAAAAAAAATCCTATATCTGGCAATACTGTCCCTCAAAAATAAGGATGTAATAAGACAGCCCAGGATAAACAAAAGCTTAGGGAATTCATTGTCACTGGACCTGACCTACAGGACATACTAAAGGAAGACCTTCAGTTTGAAATGAAGGACAGTAGACAGTAATTTATAGTATATGAGAGAATAAAGGTTTTTCCTGAGGCTGGGGAGAGGGAAGAATGGGGAGTTATTACTTAATCGGTAGAGGGTTTCAGCTCTGCAAGTTTTAGTAAGTTCTAGAGATGGTGTTGATGATTGTGCAACAATCTGAATGTACTTAATGCTAAATAAGTTTACACTCAAAGATGGTTAATATGGTAAATTTTATGTTATGTGCATTTTCCCATCATTTAAAAATGAACAATTAAAGGTAGAATCAGTAATCATGAAATTATATGAGAACTTTCATTATGGTTTTGTCTTTTCTGTACTTCAATTTAGTTGTGTGGGTGCAGTTCCACCACAGATCCAGTGAAGAAGGGAGTTTCTCAAGATTATAAGACAATAAGGTGAGTTGAGAAAGGGGTCAAGGAATTAAGATCATACAAAGAATGAATTTAATGATTGATTGTAAGCTGGTCACTAACACTCTAGCCATTAATATCAGGCTAATTACAAGAAGAAGTAGGAGATAACAAAAGGGCCCTGACCTTATTGTACCAACTTCCTTTATGTAGCCTTTCTGGATATCCTAATACATTTTAGAGAGCAGAGTTAGTCATGTAAGAAATAGCTCTAAGGAATTCTGGAAAATTTATTTTATTCTGAGGAGCAATGAGTTTTGCTAAAAATTATGCTATTTACTAGGCAAAAAGGGAAGAATACATACAGAGAATGCACATAGGTAGCAAACAGTCTCCTCTGTCACAGTGTGAAATAATGTCCTGTTTAACGAGGTTCTTTGGGAAAGAGGACTAAGGAGAAGTTGACTTAGCCTTGAGGGAAGGAGATGTTCTCCTTTAATCAAAGCTGGGCACAAGGCCATATAGGCAAAACATGTGAGTCAGACAACAGTATGTTTTTGCTCATCCATCTGTCTCTCTTCATCTTCTTCTCCCTCGGGCATTTTATGACTTATCTTTCAAGTCATAAAAAGCTTCATGTATTTCTCATTCCTTTACTTATAGAAACTCTTTCAGCAAAGGATCTGACAAACCCGCTTTCTTTATGGTTTAAATGACTGAAAAAGTTTAATCACTCATCTGAACAGGGTAGACATTTTTAAAGGAGATGAAACCTTAAGTTAAAAGGTATGACATCTCATTGGTGTGGGTCCCAGCTTAGAAAGTAGACACAGTTTAAGGCAGAGGTGGGGAATCTTTGTTATGCTAAGGGCCATTTGGATATTTATAACATAATTCTTGGGCCATACAAAATTGTCAACTTAAAAGTTATTCTGCTATATATGGTCGAACATTTAATTAATTCACCCCTAATGCCAGGGCAGGGCCAGACCAAATTATTTTGAGGGCCAGAGGGCTAGATGTTCCCCATCCCTGGTTTAAGGGACATGGGGAGCTTCCTGTAGTCTCTGTAAGATGCCATCTTGGCCATTGCCTATCTGAATGCTGCTAAGGATAGCACTGGACAGTGCTACATGGTTCAATCTTTCAGACTGCCAATCTGGCAACAGCTATTAAATTCAGTCTCAGACCAAATAAAAAGAAACATTTTGCAATTGGATTGAATAAAGGTTAATAGCACAAAAGATGCAGAAATCACAATCAGATAGCTGTGGGAATCAAACTTCCCTTAGCACCTGCTCCAGCCAACAGTCATTACTATCTAGGTGAGGATGTGTTCAAATATCATTATTCTTGTATCTTTGCATTTGTATTCTGCTGACTACTGTGCAAGGTAAATTTGATAAATTGAGAGACTGATTATGAGTGGCAGAAACCTGTGACTGCAAGTCCTTTGCAAGCCTGGAATATTAGGAAAGTTTGGGGTGAGGGGTTGTTTAATCATTGTCTAAATATATAAGTCTCTCTCTCTCTCTCTCTCTCTATCTCTCTCTCTCTCTCTCATTCAATCTCCATCCTTCCACCCTACCCCTCATCTCTCTTCTGCATTATTTTTTTATCAAAATATCTTATTTTAATAAGAGACAGGGAAAATATGTAATAATCAAGACAAAAACATCATGTCAAAAGTTCCTGATCAGCAATATAAATGCTAGAATTATAGATTGCCATGTATTAGAGCCAGGCATAATACTGAGGATAGCCAGGCCAGTTGTTGAGATATTGAAATTTCTCTCTCCAAATGGTATATATATCTGCTGGCCCAGGCCTTCTGAATATATCCTTGCCACAGAGCCCCTTGCTGGGTCCTTAAGGGACCCCAAATCCATAAGATAACCTCAATAAGTAGAAGTTAAAGAGTTAGATCTTGGCATGGCATGGGGTCAGCAAGAAGCAGTTCCTGGGGTCTAATCTTACTATTTGTAACACATGTTACATCAGTTGTTAACTCCTAGAATGACTTCCAAAGACTAAAACAGAGAAGGCTGCTGAAGGGTTGGAAAAATAAAATGAATTGCCTCTTTGTCATGTACTGGCTTTTTGTTCTTAGGTGTAAAACTAGGCACTTCGCCCTCTTGGGCCTTCGGTGAGAAGCTGAATCCGTATTCTTTTGCTTATCAAACTATTTTTAAATAGGGAGTATCAACTGAGTAGATGCCAACAAGCAAAAGGACAAGCTCAATTCATGGGTAAAGACCCCTATGTATCTAAGTGATAATTCAACTCATTTTATGTTTTTCATTGTACCCCTTACAACCTTTGCTTATTAATCTGTAAACTGGATTTATTGCTATATATTATTTGTAGGTGTCCTTCTATTATTAGAAGGTCTTTGAGGCTTCCAGAGGGATTTGAATTTTACTTTTTGGATATTTCTTTGCTCCCAAGTTTGGTAGGCATAAAAATGTTCCATATCTTTAACAGGATTCACATCTTTTCAATCGTCTTTTCATTCATAGTTAACAATGGTATTCTTGGCAGAAAGTGCATGTTCTGCCACATTATTATGTGCATTTCTTTGAACCATTTGTACACTGTGTATGGTTGGATCTGTGCAGATTAAAACAGGTTAGAGAGAGCCAATTTAAGGCTTGGGATGAATGAGCTTGGGCATTAGAGACATTCTGGCACACAAGCACCTTGTAAATCCCGTTGTTAAATTTGCAGTGGGTGTGATGGAATGCGCAGCTTAGGCACTTTACCCTTGTTAGTGCAAAAGTAAATTGTAAGGGCTCACACACAGCGCCTTGGGGAATAAAGAAAGGGAGGGAAGCGAAAAGATTTTCTGAAATCTGATAGTTATCCTCCTTGGTACCCTGAGAGGCAAATATAACAGTCAAAAAGACTAAAACCTGTGATGATTTTAGCCTTGTATGCTAATTAAATAGATGCTATTATTTAATAAAAGGAAGTCAGAATGACATTTAGCCCACTAAAAATGGAATTGATACAATAAATAAGCTTTCTATAAACAGTTCGTGGATAAGATATGGTTAATTATGGGAAATTGCTGAAGATTAGGCTCATAATGGCATGTATGGGAATTAAATATTTTCTTCAAAAACTTGTATTGTTAAATAACAAATATATCAACTTAATATGATAATATGTCAGAGCAGTGGTTCTCAACTTTGTAGGGACCTTTAAAGCTTCCTTGGGAGCTTTAAAAAACATTGACACCTTAGGAGTACCCAAAGAGATTCTGAATTATTTGGTCTGAGGTGTGGTCTGGGCATCTGAATTTTAAAAAATAATTTTCCCCCAGCTTTATTGAAGAACTGAATAATAGATTTATAATATATTAAAAATGTACAATGTGGTGATTTGACATATTTAAAAATGAAAGTTTTCACACATAATCAAATTAACTATTAATCCCTCACCTCACATAGTTACTCTTTTTTTGGTGAGACTGCTTAAGGTCCACTCTTTTAACAAATTTCAATGATGGAATACAGTATTATCAATTATAATCACCATACTATACATTAGAGACTCAGAATTTATTCATCTTTTAACTGACAGTTTGTATTTATTTTATTATTTTATTTTATTTTATTTTATTTTATTTTATTTTATTTTATTTTATTTTATTTTATTTTATTTTATTTT
>NW_006290553.1:155909-165855 GCF_000327345.1 Myotis davidii
TATTTTATTTTATTTTATTTTATTTTTACCAATCTTTCCTATTTCCCCCACATCCAGCCCCTGGCAACCACCATCCTACTCTCTGTTTCTATGAGCCCAACTTTTTTTTTTAGATTCCAAATACTAGTATAAGTGATACCAACAAGTATGTGTCTTTTTCTGTCTGACTTATTTCATTCAGCATAAAGCCCTCCAGGTTCATCCATCCTGTATAGATCAGGTTGAGAACCAGTGGGTGAGAATGATCTTGAACCATTTAGTTTAGAGCAAAGTGCCTTATTGACACAAATGCTTTACAAATAAGAAATAATTCCTTTGTGGCTATATATTTTAATATACATATACTAGTGGCCCAGTGCATGAAATTTATGCACAGGGGAGGGGCTGTTCCTCAGCCCAGCCTGCGCCCTCTCCAATCTGGGACCCCTCGAAGGATGTCCTACTGCTGGTTTACAGGGATTGGGCCTAAACCAGCAGTCAGACATCCCTCTCTCAATCCGGGACTGCTGGCTCCTAACCGCTCACTTGCCTGCCTGCCTGCCTGATTGACCCTAACCACTCTGCCTGCCAGCCTGATCACCTCAACTGCCCCCCCTGCTGGTCTGCTCACCTCCACCCTTCCTCCCCACTGGTCTGCTTGCCACCAACTGGCCCCCCTGCTGGTCTGCTTACCCCCAATGGTCCCACCCCCCACCAGCCTGGTCACCCACAACTGCCCTCCCCTCTTGGCCTCTAACCGACTCTACCTCAGCCCCGTCACCATTGCTTTGTCCAGAAGAACGTCCAGAAGGTCTCCTGGAAAGTCTCCCAGTCTAATTAGCATATTACCCTTTTATTAGTATAGATAGAGGCCTGGTGCACTGGTGGGGGCTGGCTGATTTGCCTTGAAGAGTGTCCCAGATCAGGGTGGAGGTTCCTTTGGGGCGTGGGGTGGCCTGGGCAATGGACCTGTGGTGGTTTGCAGGCTGGCCACGCCCCCATGGGGTGAGGGTCCCAACTGGGGCCGTGGCCAGCCTGGGTAAGGGGCTGAGGGCCATTTTCAGGCTGGCCACACCCCCTTCAGGGTGGGGGTCCCCACTGGGGTGCCTGGCCAGCCTGGGTGAGTGGTTGATGGCTGCTTGCAAGTTGGCCAAGCCCCCCAGAGGGGACCCTCACCCATGAGAGTGTGGCCAGCCTGGGTGAGGGGCTGAGGGCCATTTTCAGGCTGGCCACGGTCCCAGGCAACCCAGGCTCCCAGACCCTCCTTGAGCAGAGGCCACAGTGGCTGGAAGCAGGTATTTGGGATTTATTTATCTTCTATAATTGAAACTATTATAGCCTTGAGCGGAGCCTACAGCCATCCAGGGCAGGCAGGAAGCTTGGCTTCCTCCATCGCCAGGGACAACCTGAGCCTCCTGCTCACTCAAGCTCCATGGCCGCCACCATCTTGGTTGGGTTTATTTGCATACTTGCTCCTGATTGGCTTGTGGGTGTGGCTTGCGATTGTAGTGGAGGCACGGTCAATTTGCATGTTTCATTTTTATATCTATAAGATTCTTCAAACTATAAGTGACTCAGAAAATAATTGTTTAAAACTTTTAAACTTTAGGAACACTTGAATAAGAGATTAGATTTGTAATGGACTATATCTAGAAGTATTGTTTCATAGCTTAGTTTAAAGTTATAAGGCAGAAAGTTTATAGAAATCCAGAGCTATAAACATTTTGGATTTATAGTATCTTTAAGAAAGTAAAACTTCTAAGCACACACAGTTAATTGTTTTAATAAGAAATGTTTTCCTGCAGGTACTTAGTAAGAGCAAAGGTATTTCTATATAGCAAAGTAATATATGTTTTTCATTGGAAGAGAAAGACAATACTCTCTAGATAGAAGATTATAGCAGCTGAATGCTGATGAAGGTTTGACTGATTTGATTAAAGTTAATTAAGAATGCAGCATTTCTGAAACTCAAACCTGCTCTATATCAGAGGTGATGGGGATCGTTTTGGCACTTCAAACAGTCTGTGAGTTGAGTGAAGTCAATTGTAACTTTGAGGTCAGAGAAAGCCTTTGATGTAATTATTTCTCATTGCTTGGCTACTGGCACAAAGAATAAATTAACTTCATTAATAACCTAAAACCCTTATTTGTGGGGCCTATTTAAAATGTCTATTAAAAAGCATTGGAGGGCACTTTTTCTTCTTCCATAAACAAATCACCTTTCTCACCTTGTCTTTGGTAAATCTGAGTAGGGGAAATGTGAATATTTAAACTGGTTTTCTAAGGCTAGGTGTTCCTAGGTGGTCCCCATCTGCCAGATATCTACTTCCATCACAGCATTTCCAAGGGAAAAAGAAAAATGTTATTAAGAGAAAACTATATACCAATTTACACAGGAGAATAGCCTGATGGCTGATGGACAACACTATGTTGCCAACAAACATGTGTTTTAGAACTAAAAATAGTAGTTTTGAGAGTGCAATTTTCTAATACAAGAGGTTTTTGATGTATGGGTAGTTATGAAACAAACTATTCATTTTACAAAAGTCTCAGTAAAGAGGTGTCACAGACATTTTTGTACAACTGATGTTATTTTCCCCAAAGTAAATCGCTAAGGACAAAGTGATTCTTCAAGGATTTCAGTTTTTTCTTTCTTTGTTATGATAAGTTCTATATTTTTTTCTCTCAATTTTATGTGTCAACTTGAATGGCTAGAGGCTGTCCAGGTAGCTGATAAACCAGTATTTCTGGGTGTCTGTGAGGCTGTTTCTTGAAGAGATTAGCATTTGAATCATTAGACTAAAGATCACCCTCACCAATGCAGGTGGGCATCATCTACTGCACTGAGGGCCTCAATAGAAAAAGCGAAACAAAACAATACAAAACAAACAAACAAAAAACACAGAGGGAGGGTGGATTTACTCTCTTTGCTAGAGCTGGGACATTAATCTTCTCCTGCCCATAGACACCAGTCTCCCTGGTTCTCAGACCTTTGGACTAGGACTAGGACTTACACAGTGAGCTCCTCTGGTTCTTAGGCCTTCAGACTCAAATTGAATTACACCACCTGCTTCCTAGTTCTCCAACCTGCAGATGGCCTGGTTCCCATAATTCAATTCCTAATATATATATATATTTCTCCTGTTGGTTCTGTTTCTCTGGAGAACTCTGAGTAATACAACTTACATGTCATAAAGAAATCAGGAACTTTGAAAATTATCCTTAATTTTCTTTTGGTTTTAGGCTGACAGCATCTAAGTCTTTCACACTGTAAGTGCTTAACGGAGATTTATTTGAATAAAAAGGAGGAGTAAGCCATGATTTACAGCAATAAGATGGAAAAATTATGATTATCAACAAGGACCTTCATTAACCTTCTACCATTTTTCTTCTTTTAATGAGATCCAATCTTTGCTATTCTTACTTGGACCATTTCTGAGACATAAAAAGTGTTCCTTCTATGTTTCCTCTTCTTCTAATCACTATTTAATCCTAATTTACTCTATTCCTTCCTATAGGTGATGAGAGAATGTTGAATTGTCTTTCCTCAGTATCACAGAATGTTAAAAATTGGACTTAGGGCTCTGGCTGGGTGACTCAGTTGGTTGGAGCATGGACCCATTCACCAAAAAGTTGTGGGTTTGATTCCTGGGCAGGCCACATATCTAGGTTTCCAGTTCAAGATCCCCAGTCTAGGCACCTATAAAGAGGCAATGGATCCATGTTTCTCTCCCACATTGGTGTTTCTCCCCCCCCCCCCCCTCTCTCTCTCTCTCTCTCTCTCTCTCTCTCTCTCTCTCTCTCTCTCTCTCTCTCTCTCTCTCTCTCTCTCTCTCTCTCTCTCTCTCTCTCTCTCTCTCTCTCTCTCTCTCTCTCTCTCTCTCTCTATATATATATATATAGAGAGAGAGAGAGATAGATAGATATAGATAATCTATCTATCATCATCATCAATAAACATATCCCCAGGTTAGAATTTCAAAAATAGTTGGACTTAGAAAATAATAAGATAAGGCTTTAAAGGCTATAGCATAGCATATGGCATTTGCCCAAAATAAAATTAGAGCTATCCTCAGAAGGTGGGATAAGACTCAGGTTCTCCTAAAACTTAATCAATGCTTTTTAGAACATGTTCCATCAACCTCTTGCTTAACCACCTGCTAGCTAGCCTGTGACAAAGCCAATGTAATGATTCTTACAGATCCTGTTTCATTTTTCTCTTCCTGGGCACATAAGACTATATTTTCCAGTCTTCTTAGATTGGGAGCATGGATTAACTTCTGGATAATGAGATATAGTCAGAATTAATTTAAGCTCATTTCAAGGCTTGTACTTAAAATGCCCTATCTGATCCTATCCCCCAGCCTTCTTTTCCCTCCTGATGACTGTGTGTTCCAGATGTTTTAGCTATATAATTTCAGGGGCCCAGAGTCCTGAGTCATAACTTGAAGGAGAGCCATTGAGGAGAGCAACCTAACTTTCACTGGAAATAAAAGAAAAATGAAGTTTGCTGTGTTGAGCCACTAAGATTTTAGTATTTCTTTGTTACTTCAGTGTAGTCTGTTTTATCTGCATAACTGTGACAAGTTATGGGTTTCAATTCAAATGTATTTTTATTTTTTTAAAATATATTTTATTGATTTTTTACAGAGAGGAAGGGAGAGAGATAGAGAGCTAGAAACATCGATGAGAGAGAAACATCAACCAGCTGCCTCCTGCACATCTCCCACTGGGGATGTGCCCGCAACCCAGGTACATGCCCCTGACCGGAATCGAACCCGGGACCCTTCAGTCCGCAGGCTAACGCTCTATCCATTGAGCCAAACCGGTTTCGGCTCAAATGTATTTTTAGCTACTATACAAACCTCATTTGTTTCTTCTATTCTCTATGGTGAAACAACCCATGACTAATTATAAGGAACACTGAATAATGTTCCCTATGTTTCTTTATTTTTCTATCTTCATTTGACTTAGTTGTAGATTAATTCTGACCTTGGGCAAATTTTTCGTGGGCTCTTTGCCTCAGTTTCCTCAATATGAAATAGAAATAATGTTGTTTCTCTACTTCTTACTCCTGGCTGTCAAAAAGATGAATGAGTTGACAATTATTAGGAAAGTAGTGTATAAGCATAGAGAATTATGTTACTATTATGTTATTCTCATAAGAATAGTAAAAGGTCTATGTGCTGTAGATCTAGGAAATGTTATGAAGAAAAGATTTATGATTTTTTCAGTGGTTTGTTTTTCTTTGTAGAATTGGAATAATTCCTTTAGGTTACATAGATAATCTACTTACCTTAAAACTTGAAGGCACCTTAATATGTCCACATGAATATTTAAAATGCTTCAGAGCACTGATATTAAGAATGTTATATCAGATAAAGTGATTGATATAAAGAAAAACATGGGTGGCTTTTTATGCAATTTCATATTGTGGTACAAATGTGCAGTTGTTTCTAGCCTAGGCATGAATGAAAAATAGTTACAATTTTAGGGGCTCAGTGAACCTTGTAAAAAATTATATGAATAATGGTTGATCTTACAAGGAGACCAGATTTTAAAACTTCAATTCCTTTAAAAATTTTTATTGAATTTATTGAGATGACATTGCTTAAGAAAATAAAAATTCAGTCCTTAATAAGGCATATATTATTTTTAAGTGGTGTTAATATTTAACCATAATTACTCATTAAATTTAGGTGATTATTATAAAATATTCTTCATGATCTTCTTGAACCATAATAATTATGGAAGTTATATTTATTTTTAACTTTGAGATAATCTTAAAGTATCCTCAAATATACTTACTATCCTCAAATATACTTTATCAATAATCTATTACATTAGTCAAGAGTTAAAAAAAAGAAAAATAGGATTAATCACAAAATAGTAGTTCCCTAGCTTCAAACATTCACCTGATTTATTGAATAACTTACTAAAAAATTTTCTCAAATTATTCTAATGATCCTTAGAAAGTGGTCAATGTGTGCTCCGCTGATAATCCAATATATGCCTGTGCTTGTAACCTCATGACATTGACCTTTCCTCCTCTTCATCATTGGCTCACTGAGGGATATGTACTGTCTTGTTGGTACTCAAAGCAGGAGCTAGGCTGCTAATGAGCCTCTCGGTGCCACCTGGTCTGGCCTTGATGCCATAAACATAATCTGAGGTTACTGATGTTTGTACCAATGGTCTTTGTGTCCAATGAAGCCTTGGCATGAAGCGACTTCTGTAGCCAATGCTGCTAAAATCTCATGATGGCTAAAGTTATATTACTGTTGGTAATAGCCAATATCTCCATTTAAGCTGACAATGGCTAAAACTGAGGATATGATTTCACTGCAGAGGTTGTGCTAAAAAAGTTCATTCCGGTTTTGCCCCTTTTTTGCTATAGTTCCCATTACTGGCATTTCAGGTATGAGTGCTTAAAATAAGACCTAGAGGGAACAAACCTAATCAGTAATATCCATCTTCTCTTCAAAAGGCCTCCTTCAGTCTGGCTCTTTCTTTTTGTCATGTGACAGACCTCAAGTAAGTTTTCTTTTGGGGAGTTCATAGTTTATCATGTGACAGACCTCAAGTATGTTTTCTTTTGGGGAGTTCATAGTTTATCATTCAACTTTTTTTTGTTTGGGAGACCTGAAAATTATGTGGACATGTAATGATGACTAGAAAAATGTAAAACCAAATGTATTAATCTTTCTTTTTTTAAATCGTCACTTAAAGACGTGATTATTGATTTTTAGAGAGAGAGAGAGAGAGAGAGAGAAAGTATGTGAAAGAGATAGGCAGGGCCAAATATATTAATCTGGATAAATCACCTAAACCCCAAACCTCATCCTCACCTTCTGGAAAACTTTGTTGAAGAACATAAATTAGCTAGAATTTCAGGTGGGACCTCTCACCTTTCACCCTCCACATGTCTCTTGGCATATATACTTTCCTGCAGAAGTAGATTGGGGATACCACAAGAGTGTAGGAGTCAAGGACCATATTTGTGTATATCTTTTAAAGATGGGTATACTAGAACATATTTAAATGTTAATGGGAATTAATAAAGTAGACAAAGAGAGACTTGGAGAGCCATTGGAGTGATTCCCAGGAGAGCATTGTACATATCCACCAGCCTTCGGCAGCAGGATGGACTCTCATGCTCCCCTTTTTACATTAGGGTGCTTCCAAACTAGAGCTCTGCCTGTAGTTTTTCTACTTCATGTTTGTCAAACTCATTTTTCTTCTTTCCTCCAGTGGTTGCTATGAAATAGCACCCCCCTTTATACCTTGCCCTTCCGTACTTGGTCTTGATGCCCTTTATTTGTGTTCACCCTACATCAAAGGATATTTTTATCATAGAGCTTTTGATACTTTATTTTAGTAAGTAATAATCTGTTTACTTCTCAGTTTCTCCCACTAGGCTGTAAAACCTTTGAGGACCTTGTCTAACTTGTTTTATTTTTGTTTTTTATTGTGGTGAAATATAGATAACATAAAATTTAGCCTATTAGCCACTTTAAGCGTTTAGTTCTATGGTATTATGTACATTCACATTGTTGTTCAATCATAGCTACCATGCATCTTCAGAACTCTTTTATTTTCCCCCAACTGAAACTGTATCCACTGAACACTAATCCCCATCCTCCCCCAATCCCTATTAACTACCATCTATTTTTTTAAATCATCACCATAGTATATGTTGATTTTTAGAGAAAGAGGAAAGAAGAGAGAGTGAGAGAAAACAAGTGAGTGAAACATCAGTGTGAGAGATCTGTTGCCTCCTGTATATGCCTCTACTGGGAATCGAACCTGCAACCGTTGTGGTTTGTGCAACGGCACTCCAACTAGCTGAGTTGCCTGGCCAGGGCTCTAATTTGTTTTTATAGTTTCAGGGAGGAGCACTGTGCTTGTCATATAATAGGTGAGCAATACATGCTTATTTAACTAATGAGTGAAGGTACTTAATTATTTTTTGTTAATTTTCAAGTGGAACTATAAGCCAATACCTTTAAATTTGGAGTGACAATCTCATCTTTATATTAGTCAAATGAAATGTAATATATCAAAATGTATTCTAATCACATTGTGTTTTTATTTGATGAAAGAACATCATGATTTTAAAATGGACTGAATGAAAGCGGTTGACAATCAAACTCAAATAATCGGTGCATTAAAACAGAGCATCCAGATCATTAAAAAACATTAACACAAAGGAATTCAATTATCAGTAACCTTTATAAAATAAGTACAAGAACAAAAATAATCACTAGTTTCAGAAAAATGCCAAGTAGATGGCAATGCCAGCTATCTTAATTATGGAATTAGGGCACAAGAAAAAAAATATTACACAGTGAGCTTTTTTGTTGTTGTTGTTACTATGACATTGTCATTCCATGATGAGGTTGCATAAGTTGCTTAAAATCACAAATAACAAAACACGGAGATTAATCACAATCAAATGATTTGTTTTAGTGAATAATTAGACCACATTTGTAGGAAAGTATGCAATATTATTTCAAAAATTTATACTGTTTTCTTTAGTTCTTAGTTTGACAAACATATAAAGCTTGAAAGTTAGCCATAAGATAATATTTTTGAACTCAGTGGTGCTTTTGATGGCATCATATTTACTGGATTTAAAAAAAGAAGAAAGATGAGCTTTCTGGGTATCATAGATGTAGTTTCAACAATAAATGAAAAATGGCTGCCAAAATAATTTATTATTTGCTCTATCCAACACTGACAATAGACCCCTAAACACCCTTTCCTATAAAGCCTTTACTAAAAAGGGCTTACAATTGTGAATCCTTCTTCTGTCCCTTTGAGACAGATCTGTATATCTTATAACTCCAAAATGTCTTTCTCAAGGACCTGAAAGTCATTCCTTTGAAACATAATCAACAGGAAGGATAGGGCTTCCTCTCCCAGTCTCTGTGAAAAGACAGACTCCTAACTTAGATAATTGCCAGCTAAAAGATACATTTGGTTTACACTGACCAAACTTTTGTAATCTTTTAATTCCCTGACACTGCTCAGGCCCCCCATCTCACCCTTACTAACTTCTTCATTCTTTCTTTAAAATGCCCCATCACCTCTATAGCAATCAAGTTGAGTTTGGTTGAGGATGGCTTCTCTTCCCTATTGCAATGGTATATTGTTGGTTAAAATATGTCTAAAAAAAAAGAATAAATGAATGACAACAGGCAAATCCTTCCAGAACAACAAGTTCCCATTAGTGTCAGTAGAAGCTGAGTTCCTCTGTTCTTCTATGCCTGAGATTAAGAGGTGCAGATTGACATTAAAGCTGTGTGTCACTTCAGCTTTCTTTAAAATATGAGTTAATCTCTTGAGTCACACAGAGAAAAAATAATCTAAAGCACAGTGTCAGTTTCTAGTGATAAGATTTAGTCATGTGAAATTGGCACACATTCCCAAGGATGAGAAGAAAATCTGGCAAAGAAGTTGGGAGTAGTAGTAGAGAAAGAACATTCACAACAAAATCATGCAATTATATGATTACTAGTGGCCCAGTGCACAAAATTCGTGCATAGAACAGGGGTGTGTCCCTCAGCCCAGACTGCCCCCTCTCCAATCTGGGAACCCTCAGGGGATGTCCGACTGCCAGTTTACGTCCAATCCCATAGGCTAGTGGTTGGCAGACTATGGCTTAAAGCCACATGCGGCTCTTTGGCCCCTTGAGTGTGGCCACAAAGTTTCAATCACACTATACGTGCGCACCCACACGTGGTATTTTGTGGAAGAGCCACACTCAAGGGGCCGCAGTTTGCCGACCACTGCCATAGGCAGTTGGATATTCCTCTCGCAATCCAAGACCATTGGCTCCTAACCACTCTGCCTGCAGGCCTGATAGCCCCCAACTGCCCCCCATGCCGGCCTGCTCACCCCCAACTGCCACCCCCCGATGGCCTGCTCACCCCCAACTGCTCCCCCCCTGGTCTGATCACCCCCA
>NW_006290553.1:165888-187530 GCF_000327345.1 Myotis davidii
ACCCCCCACCTCCCCCCCATGCCGGCCTGCCCCCCCCCAACCGCCCCCCCCCGATGGCCTGCTCACCCCCAACTGCTCCCACCTCTGGCCTGCTGGTCCACAACTGCCCCCCCTGCCGGCCTGATCACACCTAACCACCTCTGCCTTGGCCCCACCACCATGGCTTTGTCTGGAAGGATGTCCGAAAGGTCTCCTGGTCTAATTAGCATATTATCCTTTTACTAGTATAGACTAGAGGCCCGGTGTACAAAAATTTGTGCACTGGCGAGGGAGGTGGGTGGGGGGTGTCCCTCAGCCCCACTTGTGCCCTCTCACAGTCTGGGACCCCTTGGGAGATAACCACCTGCTGGCTTATGCCCACTCCCCAGGTGGCAGATGGCAGGCCTGATCCCTGGGTGCCTACCCCGCCTCCCCGGGTCACGCACATGGCAGGGCCAATCTGGGGATTGGGGCGCTGCCCTGGGTTGGGTTGCACACAGGACGCCTGGGTGGGCTGGCCGATCACTGCTGCCCAGCCCGGCTGCTCCGGGTCGGGTCGCACATGGACGCCCGCCACCCCGGGTTGCAGATAGCAGGCCTGGATGGCGGCAGGGCAGGCAGGATGGCGCTGTCCCACCCTGCCTGCAGTATGCACATTAGCCACCACCTTTGTTGATGGTTAATTTTCATATCACACTTATTAGCCAATGGGAGGTGTAGCGAAAGTACGGTCAATTACCATGCTTGTCTATTATTAGATAGGATAGTCCAATTTCCTCCAATTTCACAAAATTTTTTATAATGCAAAATGATGCTTTGCAATGTAGAAAGCTATGTAATCCTATAATTTGAGAAATAATTTAGACCATTTAATAATATTAATAGTGTTAATAGTATTAAATAATAATCTGGAACTAGGAGGTGATATTGAGAGCTGGGTTTTAAATGACAGAGTAGATTTTAGTTCTGTTTATCAGCTGTGAAACTTAGGGTAAGATCTTTAACTTTTGGGGGTTTTAGTGTTTTATTCTATAAAATTAGAAGATTGAACTAGATAATTAAACAATTCCAAAGTTTTATAAAGCTATAAAATTTATAAACATAAGAAATATTAAACTGTTCTTTCTTGAATCAACTTCATAAGGATTTAGGAGTGGTATCAGATGTACCATATTGAACCTACTGAATTGCCCCTGAATGCTCATGTTGTCTATATTCCAAATTATTTCAGCTATGTACATCTGGCTTATAAATTATTGAGTTATCAACTTTGATCAACACTCTTAGGTATATTAGATGTGCTCACATACTAAGACACATAGAATTGGGTTCTATTTTTCTCAATTCTGAAGGACAATATATAGTGCAAAGATTACATTTCCTTCCTCAAAATAACTAGAATTGATTTCTTTGCACCCCATCAAACTTTCAAGTTCCAGGAGAGGAACTTAAAAAAATGATTTTTAAGTCTTTTGGTGTGTCTAAGCCCCCGTGGGTAAAAAAGGCATTATGCCATTAAATAATGGAAAACTCTATATACCTTGTTTTGATCTTTTGTCCAAGTTTTGATCTTTTGCCTACTTCAGGGATTTTAAACTTTAAAGCAAAATCTTCATCTCAATCTTGATCTTAGTAAAGTTTACAAACGCAACTTAGGGCTGATTTTTGAGAAATCTCGAGTAATTTATACATAAGGGGCCGAAGTTGTTTTTAAATTAAAATGCATATACTTTCTCTTTTAAATTACAGTTTTAAATTGTCTTTGTTGTGCCAGTTAAATTTCTTATTTTGTAGATCTCTGTTTGAATTAAATGATAGAGAAAAATGTCTGGAGATGAATATGTATGCATTTTGTTTTTAGAATTAAAAGCAAATTGAGTGTCCACTTGAATTGATTTGCTTAGTTCTGATGATTAGTAGCTTTTCTTAGTACCAGCTCTTTAGAAGCACCCTCTTTTCAAAGATGAGCAATGCTTTTCAGTTTTGGTGAACTTTGAAATTGTTGCCTATATACCAGTTTCCTAGATGCCCTGAAAAATGCCATAGTCCCTTACCTACCCCATATAATTTTTTTTTTTATGAAAGTATACTGAAGGTGACCAGCTTCACTAAACACAAGAACACAATAGTATAAGTAACCCTGGATGCTTGGATTTATGCCTAGAGAGACTTTGTGATTCTAGGGAGGAGATCTGACTACCCTTACTTATAGAAGCATTTAATACCACAAATATGTCTCCTAATTTTTGGATCACTTCAACATTAATTACATTAACAACTAAAATATTAACTCCAACCATTGGCTCAAGAGATCATTTTTCCCATAAACCTAGCCATGATTTCAGCTTTCCAGCCTCCAAAACTGTGAGAAATAAATTTCTGTTGTTTATAGGCCACCCACTCTATGGTATTCTGGTATAGCAGTCTGAACAGACTAAGACAGCACTGAAACCACCTTGAGTCTACTCCTTTCCATTCATTTTTTTCATTTGCACTCTTCCTCTTGGACTTGCCTGTGATCAGACACAAATGATTGCAGGCAAAGTCTTGCTCTTTCAGTTCTCACACTAAAAAGGCCTGAGTCAAGTTGCTCACCTCTGCATCTCTGTGTCTTCGATTCAGAAAGGAATGTGTAGTTAGCTCCATTTTAGCCTTGGGTGTGTGCTCTCCTCTTCAAATCCACTTTATTGTTAACAAGGCTGTACTTTTATCTGAAAAAGGCTCTTGGACTCTATTTTTACTATTGATGGTATCCTACAAGCATTCCACAAATTTCTTAACAGTTTGGAATAGTGCATATAATTCTATGTCAATAATTATTCAGTTTATTCTAGTTCTTCCAAAGATATCCTGTGATTGAACACTGATTCAGTATGATTTGGAGTTTGTGTCTTGATTATTGGATTAAGCTTAAAAGATAGAGGAAATTTCAACCTGGTTACTCTGCTCCCTTTTACATAGTTGGAGCCTGCTTCTAGGACCACCAGGGTAAACATAGTTCAGTCCTCTGGAAGTTAGTGTGGAACAAGAACGACTAAGGCATCACTGTGTTTCAGGGGACATCAGTAAAGCTGGCCTGGTACAGTAGTAGGTAGTGGTAAAGAGATTATGGTCAAGGTTTATCTTGTCTAGTAAACAATCTGTTCATTACCTTTAACAACCAGGAAGCTTCCAGTTATTATAATGGTTGGAGCAAAGAAATTTAAAGCAGCAGGCCACATTACAGTAGGTCAGAAGATGGGGAGGATGGTGACAATCAGCAGATGAGAGGGCCTTCTCTCTTCAGTGCCTCTTACTCTACTCATAGCATTAGAGACACACAAATAAGGGATCACAGACATATATACAGGAAAATACTCCCAGAGACACACACACAGACTTTCACAGATAAACATAGTCACTGACAGACAGGGACACACATATGAGGTTGCTTTTTCTCCTTGGTATTATTGCTTATATTGTATCTACTCCATTACTGTCACCAGAAACAGACCAGGACTGAGGCGGGTCTGCCCTCGCACTGTTTAGAATGTGTAGATTCTTGACTTAGTGCTGGAAAGATTTCATGAGAGGAGACCAGGTGATTTTGAGAGTATGTTTTGTTTTGTTTTGAAATATTTATTGTTGAAAGTATTACACAGGTTCTTCTATCCCCCCTTCCCCCCCCACACCAGCCCCATAAATCTCTTCCAGCCCACTGAGAGTATGTTTATTTAAGTGAAACAAATAAAGTGCTTAAGATAGAGGAGGCAAGGTCATAATAATAGGAATGAACCCAGTTGAGGCTGCCTTGACTCTTTAGAAAGTCCTAGGGGCAGAAGAAGTGAATCAGCTGGGCTGTGCAGACTCAGGAAACAACTTGTAGAGGCAAAAGGAGGACCCTTGGAGACAGGTTTAGGGGGTTAGCCCAGGAAGAGCTGTCACTGCTTGTTGCTTCTCTGGTTGCAAGTCTCATGGGAGACTAGAGTTTAGGAGAAAGCAAAGATACATGCCTAAGGAAAGAGGTGGGGAAGGCTTGGATGCACTCCAGGGAGAGCATGCACTGGTCCTTTGTCTTAAGGGTTTTTATCTGTTTTCTAAAGGTGGGAATTATAGGGGAGGTCTCTGGGAGGATCTCAATAGAATATTTATTAGCTTTCTAGGTGTGTCCTTTAATGTGCTGATTCATTAAAATGAGTTTATAGGGTCAGGGTCATTCTCTGGTCAGTTTTACCTTAAAAAAATGTCACGGAACCTAAGTAGGTCTGCCCCAGCATGGTCTGGAATGTGTCCTTGGTTAGGGAAGATAAGAACTTTTGATTTATTATTTGGCTGTAAATTGCTTGACGTTGTTTAGCTTTCTGTCTCAGTTTCCCCATTCCACTTGCCAAGGAATTTTCCTGGCTTCTTACTATCCTGCCTCATTACCAAATGAACCATCTAGGTAAAGCCAGGTTGTCTTTTGAATCTCAGCAATACTGTCAACAATGTGGGTTCTTTAGTGCCTTGGGCATTAATCTTTTTTCTCAATACTATAAAATTCCCACTAATTAAAAAAAATGTTCCAAAGGTATAAGTTTCTTTTCACCATTATATTGCATTGTGCATGAGAGAAGACACTTTGTTTTATGTGTGGGATTATATTAGCCATGGACCCCAAAAGGCTGAGAATAAAAGATGTTATAAAGTGATTGTGGGGGCATAGAGGATGAACCGGGAATACCCCAAGCATGTAATAGATATTCAACTTTAAATAAATGAATACCTTCTCGTCCTGGGTTCTGTGCAAAGGTCCAAGAATATCATAAATAACATGTAAGAGACATTGTCTTCATGCTCTTGGAACTTAATAGAAATCATAAAACATTTATAAAAAAATAAAGGAAGTGGAGCTCGTTTAGTCCCAGGCACTTTGGGAATAGTGGGCTTTGGTGCATATATGGCCAAGTCCAAGAACCACAGCATTTTATAACCAGTCTCAAAAGTGGCACAGAAATGGCATTGAGCTTTGAATGTCTTAAGGGGGTAGACTCCAAGTTTCTGAGGAATATGCACTTTTCCGAGAAGCACAGAAAGAAAGGCCTGAAGAAGCTGCAGACCAACAATACCAATACCAAGGCCATGAGTGCACCTGTGGAGGCTATTAAGGCCCTCCAAAAGCCCAAGGAGGTCAAGCCCAAGATCTCAAAGGGCAGGAGCCACAAGCACAATCGACTTCCCTACATAGCTCAACCCAAATTTGGGAAATGTGCTTGTGCCTCCAAAGCCAAGGGTCTCAGACACTGCCGTCCAAAGTCCAAAGCCAAGGCTGCAGCCACAGCTCAGGTTCAGGGTCCTGCTCAGGCTTAGGGTCCTGCCCAGGCTTAGGCTCCCATGAGTGCCCAGGCCTTCATAAAGGCTCCAGAAGAGAGGCCTCTTTTTGCTGATGTGAGAATGTAAGGACTGGTATGATCCTAGGCTTTTCTCTAAAAGGGGTTAGTGTCTTCCTGAGCTATTTGTACAAATAAACCCAAGGCAGAAAAAAAATTAAATAAATAAATAAATAAATAAAGTGGAAAACTAGTACTGTGAAGTTTCAGTAATTAATATATAACTTTCTCTAATAAGTATTTTTTTTTATTTTTTCTACTAATCTTATTACACAAAAAGTAATACCAGCATTAGCATCTGCCTAAATATAATCCTTTTAAAATGCAGAGTAACTGGGTAATGTATAACATCACGTGGGGCAAAATGTCATTTATATTTAACCAAACTTTTCACAAACAAATAAGATAATGTGGCTACACTATAAAGTAATCATTGTAGTCTATTGCTTGCTTTCTAAATCAAGTGATATTTACATGTAGCACAAATTAGCATATTAGCACACAAAGTTCTCCAAATGAAAGATTTGCTACCTGGTTTAATCTGCTAAGTGGTTGTAAAACAAATGTTACCTTTAATGTTATAAATAAGTGAAAATATAATCAGTTGTATTAACCTACCTTATGTTTATGCAAACTGGAGATAATTGACATCTATTTAAGGGATCATAAGGATTACAAAAGATTATACTGACACTGTTTTAAACTATAATTATCACCTTCCGTTAATAATAACACGAGTTTACACGAATCTGTTTCTCTGCTAATTACCTATAATTGAGATAATAACCCATGGCATAAGTGGATTGTTGTTATTGTTGTTAGATCCCATATAGCTTCTCAATATATCCCTTTTAATTTTATAGTGTAAATTCATGGCTGGTTTATATACTAACTATAGCAAGAACAGATTTTTTCATTAAGCACCAGCCCCTGCTTCTGGGTCTCGGCAAACAAGAAGCAGAGCTGGGGATCCCAGCACTTGGGAAGGCCCATCTGTTCAAAGGAGTGAGAAGGCCAGTGGCTCTTAAGAAAAGGCATGTGCGTGCATTCACACCATAGTGATTAAACTGACCTAACAGAAGACGAGCTCATCAGTATTAACTCCCTTTGAAAGCCCTGGTTGGATTATAAGCATTTATTTTTACTTTGATACTAAAGTCACCAATGTCTGCAGTGTGGTCCACCTGAAGAGTCAGTTTTTGAGTCATGTCATCAGCAACTGTGGTCTTATTTTTTAAAAGCCTGCTTTCCTCAGAAAAATCTAACCATGCACTTGGTATATAATAAATAAATAAAGATTTACAATGTCAAGGTGATAAGAATTAACGATTTAGTAAATTCTCACAAAACAATTTTCAAACAATAAATTCATATGGTCTCTTAGTAACAAAGGGAAAATCTTGGATGATCTCATAATGGATTATACTAAACATTAAAGTCATGAATAATGATAAATTGTCTGAGAGAAGAAAATTGGCTGAATAAAGGTCAATTTGTGATATTTTTAATAATTTGAGGCAACATGCCAGATTTTTGTAACTAGAGAATGCAGTGTCAATAGGATATTAGTCTAGAGCAGTGGTTCTCAACCTTTCTAATGCCACGACCCTTTAATACAGTTCCTCATGTTGTGGTGACCCCCAACCAGAAAATTATTTTTGCTGCTACTTTATAACTGTAATTTTGCAGTTATATAAATATTAAAAATCAAGGTACGATTTCATTAAGCAAAAATGAAAATTGCTTCATATAAAATTACTCATTAGATGATAAATGGCAACAAGAATACAAGTAAATTCAGAGACTATAAGTATTAACCTTACTAGTCCAGAGGCAAAACCACTCAAAGGGAACTTTCAGAATAAAGAGAATAAGCACATCAATATCATTCATGTTTTAAGTTTTGGGCTCTCCAAAGACATTTCTAAAACTCAATTTGATATATGATATTTAATATTTGATCTCTCAACTTTAGTATCTTTCTCTTAGGTCCTTTCTACTCATTTAGGTAGCCTTATTGCTCTCTTGGTAGTACTTTCTTTTAACAAATAACTTATTTTTATAAATAAAAATCTAGACCTTTTAAATGAAGTCCATATGCATGAATATATCTCTAATGCGCATGCACTACTAAAAACAATGGAGTCAGGGTGATGATTTTGGTTTGGGATGAATGAATTTTAACGTGGGATCCAAGGTGCTGTTGAGGACAAACCTGGAGAAACAGCTAATTTCATGATGTTTTTTACATATTACTTTTGATCTCTGATTTTTATGGTTTACAAAGTGACTCTAGTACATGGCTTCATGTGGGAACAGCATCACAACTAGAAAGGAGAGAGTTGTTGAGAACCTTCTAGAATCTGGGGAGAAAATTAAAATGCCTTCTGACAGCCCTAACCGGTTTGGCTCAGTGGATAGAG
This sequence comes from Myotis davidii, assembly GCF_000327345.1. NCBI lineage: Eukaryota > Metazoa > Chordata > Mammalia > Chiroptera > Vespertilionidae > Myotis > Myotis davidii. The sequence continues at coordinate 173,639 of NW_006290553.1, forward strand.
CATCAGCCTGTGGACTGAAAGGTCCCAGGTTTGATTCCAGCCAAGGGCATGTACCTTGATTGTGGGCACATCCCCAGTAGGAGGTGTGCAGGAGACAGCTGATCGATGTTCCTTTCTCATTGATGTTTCTTACTCTCTATCCCTCTCCCTTCCTCTCTGTGAAAAATCAATAAAACATATTTTAAAAAATGCCTTCTGACAGAATAAAAACTTAAAATGCAGCTAAAACCTCCACCACTGGGCATGAGTAGGTAGGTAGTTGAAATTAATTATTTTATTATTGTTTTTAAAAATTACTTTTTTTTTTTTGGTGAAGTCATCCTAAAATTGTGGTACAAATTTCTCTAGTTTCATAGGCAGAATATACTTACCCAAGAGTATATTTTCTACATAAGTTTCAGAAAGCTGTGTCAGGAAACTGATTTCATGATATCTCTAGTAGATATTCAAGGACTAAAGGTCCTTAATCAGATCTCAGTTTTCCACAACTAATTCCCCTTCAATCTATCTGTTATCTTATTAGATCTAAAAAGAATGATCATAGGTAAGAAGGGATAAGTGTGAAAACCCTTGGAGTCCAATTGGCTGGGTTAAAATTACTTTTATTATTTACTAGCCACGTGATCTCTGCCATGTTAGTTAATTTCCCTGTCTCAGTTGTCTTACCTTTACAGGTAACTTATAAGTTCATCTAACTTATAAGATCATTCATTCACTAAGTATTTATTGAGAACATATTATAAGTTATTGAATACTAGGTAATAGGAATACAGAAGTGAGAAAAAAAGAGGCAAAAATTCTTAGCCTCATGGAGCTCACATTTTAGCTAACAGCTATTCAATAGTTACACAGTTCCAGGCACTGTTCTAAATAAGAAATATATATGCATATATTTTCAGTTAATCTTGTAAACAAATTCATGAAACAGATGCAATAGATATTTCTATTACTTTAGACACGGAATCATTAAGTAACGTGTTCAAGACCACACAGGATTAAAAGAACAAATGTAAAGGTCTCAGAGAAGTACCTTCATAAAGGGAGCCCTAGATAGATGATAGATAGCTGGTAGATAGATAGATAAATACATTTGATAGACAAATAGGTAGATATTGTTTTTATTTACTGTTTATATATACATACATATATATGTTTTCCCCAAAATATAATCTTGTTTGAATAATACAGAAATATATGAAGTAAAAAATAAGAGTCCTGGTAATATCTGCCCATACATACTGTTAAGAGTTGGCTTATAATTTATTTGATAAACATCTCTTCCCAAGACATTTGTGAAATTAATTTTCAGAATCTAACATAATAGAATAAGACAAAAATTTGGTTAAAATCATTATTCATCTCAGAAACATCAAGTGATTTTTAATATCAAAGAAAATCCATAATAGATAAAAAGCAGATTTCAGAAGTAATGTTTATACTTAAGGAATGTTTAGGCAATTCCATAATTGGAGTTGCGGCATTTTTTTTCTTCACCATCTCATAAGGTGAAATATCTCTGTTCTCTGTAGTATAGAAAAGAAAGTTCTATTTTTGCCTAATTGGATTAACTGCCAACCAATTGTGGACTTTAAATATAAGTAGTTATTTAGTGTAACAACATACTTCAGGGCATACGCTCATTTTTATGTATGAGGAGTCACAATCATAACTCTCTTGGAACCAAGAGAAGAATTATTCTCTGCATCTTTTTACACATTTAAGCCAAACTTGCTAGAGAACCAAGCTCCAATTTTTATTTCCTTTCCTTCATTTTAATTCAGCCCAACTGAAAGGCTCTAAATCTCATTTTACAGAAACTAGTGTTTTGCTTTTATAATTACCAATAGTCTTGGTAAAGTGACTAACTATTAAAATTTTCTTCAGTCTTTTAAACACTAATGGTCTATCTTTATGTTTTAAGTAAGTAAAGGCTTATTGAAGAACCGTAAACAAAACTAAAATGTGGTCTTTCAAGGCGAGATAAAACTTAATAGGTGCCAGATGGACCTATATGGAACTGTGTACAAACGTGAACTCTTATATTCCAGATGTTACCTGGTCTGAGAGAAGGTATAATCTGGGCAAAATAGGATATGTTTAATAAGGGATACACAAAGCAATTGGGACAGAGAGAAAATTTAAGTACTCTATTAGTATCATTTTAGTCTAAATTTGGGAAGACGTGAGGCTTTTACAAACATTTATTGTATTAATAGAATGAAGAAATGGCTAAAAAAGATTCTTATGAGTAAATTTGCATTGAAGATAAGCATAAGTAAAGTTAAAATGGAGGAAAGGATGCCTCTCCTATTCAATATTCTTTTTATCAGCCACATTGAGAGCAGAACAATGATTGCCTAATCATATATGTCAGGAAGCTCTTTAAAAAGTGAAATTATGAGGAAGATTATTTGAAGTGTGGATTTATATCCACATGATTAGTAATGAACCTCACCCCAGATGCATCTTGTGTCTTCAGATATTAGCAATATATGTGATGTATAATCTGGATATATAACATTCACTTACACAGGCATGAGGAGTGCTTCTTCACATTTTTTCTCCTGAACCATAAAAATAGTCTGGAGAACACTGATCCTGTAACCATTCTCTCTTTATTGACAGGTGATCTTATTAGAGGAAGGTGCCATGTACACCAGAGATGCAAACACATTTTCTTTTAGCCAAATCTGGTTTTGCAGAAATGTTTTATGTCTCTTACAAGTGTTGTTTTCTCCACTTATTTGCTTACTTATTTTTTCTTAAGGAAAATAAAGTTTATTTGCAAAAGGAATAAATATTATTTGGGGTACCAGATTTCTTTATTCCTTAATCACATTAATTTATTAAATCATGATAGATACTCAATTGTGTTCTATTTTTATTTTTCAATTATAGTTTGAAAAATAATTCAACGTTATTTTGTATTAGTGTCAGGTGTACATCATAGCAGTTAGACAAACATATACTTTACAGTGTTCCCGGGGAGCTGTATTTCTGTATCTGTAACATGGAACTCTACCAGAAAATCATTATAGGACCTCCCAAGGGAAACCCTGCATACTCCAGCTCCTTCAGGAGATGATTGAGCTGCTGCCATCTGTGTTGTTGTGGAGATGACTGGAATTGCTTCTTCTTTACCGGCTAAACTTCTCTGGTACTTTTGATTAGGATTATATCTCTGCCAGCTGGGTTTCATCTGGCTTCATCTGACCTTGTTCAATTTGAAATCATCATTTCAACTGGGAGGTGAGGCGATCCTAGGGGGACTGAAAGTTGGGGAATGCTTTGTTGATTTAGGGCAGTGGTTCTCAACCTTGGCTGCACATTAGAATCACCTGGGAATCTTTTTAAAATCCTGATTTCTGGGCCTCATCCTCCGGAAATTCTGTTTCTTTGTTACTAATGTTGTGGCCTCACCCCATAACAAAGAAACAGAATTTCCAGAGGATGAGGCCCAGAAATCAGGATTTTAAAAAGATTCCCAGGTGATTCTAATGTGCAGCCAAGGTTGAGAACCACTGTATTAATGGAACATGAATGGGAGTGACATATGTCCCAAAGAGCCTGCTTTCTTTCCACCATTGGCTGAGCACAAAGGAGACCCTAGCAGAGAGTAGTAACAGCACATGGTGGAAGCCTGGTACTTGAATTAACACGTGGAAGGCTTTCTGCAGACCAGGAACACACTTCTATTGGGTAGGCCAGAAAATTTGGGGGTTTATTTGTTGCAGTACAATGACTAACATACACTAATATTCACGAAATACATGTAATATATCCTGATTAACTTAAAAAGCACTTGGTGTTTCCTTTTAAACTAGCATCCTGAGTTTATTCCTCTTTTTTTGTTTTGTTTTTATTAAAATAGTTAATAGGTGCTTAAACAGATAGGATCTTGAATGCATATTGGTTTGATTTCATTTTCAAGTATTCCAAAAATCAAAAAATATTTTCATGTATTATTACTGTTTGAGAAGTGATACCCTGTGGCAAGGGCTCCAGGAACATTGGAGTGGAAAAGATTGTCAAAACTATCCCCCAAATAAGGTTTAAAAGTGATTGCTCCAAATGGCAAGTCCTTGCTAAACTAGTAAGTGATGAGTCATTGGAAAAGTCACCACCTCAAACTCTATCTTATGATTGCCCAAAATTATTAACTCTTTAGTCACATGATTCCCAGTCTATAAATGATGCGAATAATCTTATATAATAAAAAGGTAATATGCAAATTGTCCCCTCAACCTGGAGTTCAACCTGAGTACGACAAGTGGGCGGGGCCAGCCTGCCAACCACCTGTGGCCCCTCCCCCAGCCGTTCCCCACACCCTGATTGGGGGCAGGGCTGACTGGCCAACCTCCTGTGTCCCCTCCTGCCAGCCAGCCTGGCCTGATCGGCCTCAATCAGGGCGAGCTGGCTGAACCCCACCTGTGCACGAATTTGTGCACTGGGCTGTTAGTCCTATTATATGACCACATAGGAGTTTAATGTAAATTATCCAACATTTCTTCAACATTGCCTGAGAAAAGATTATTTGTTTTCTTGGAAATCTGAATATAATCTAGGAAAGAGTAATATATGGTAATCATGGCTACTAATATACTTTAGGGATAAGGGCAAAGAAGGAGGGGTTTTATATACATAAAGGAAACAAAATATATTTAACATCCATCACAGTAATAAGTCAAGGTAGTTTGAAGAAGAATGTCTTTGTATACATCTTAATTAATAGATGATCGTAAACAATACTTTAAAATAGACTATATTTGCATTAAAATAACATTAGATGTATGAGTGCATGTAAAAGTTTGTCACAGTAATTTATTTCAGGAAACAGCACATTGTTAAAAATATTAATCATTTCAAACCAAAATTTTATAGATATTTTTCCCCTCTAATTGGATTTTACTTTTATAATGTCATGACATGAAGGTAAGGAGAAATAAATGGTAGGTTTCGCATATTTGTTTTAGGAATGTACATTTTTTTAACAGAAGCTTTACAAAGTTATTGTCACAAGGTGGACAGAGAGATAAAAACTTATATCAGCGGACTTAATAGAAGGAAGGAAGCAATGAAGCATAGTGGTTAAGGGACAGGCTCTGGAGTCACACTGCCTCAACTCTAGTTCCAGCTCTGCCACTTTCTAGCTATGGAACTTTGGATAGGAAATTTACCCTCTCTGTGCCTCAGGTTTTACATATGCCCTTCACAGAACAGCAGGTCCTTGTGTAATGTCATTTGTTCAACGTCATTTAGTTGTAATGTTGATGAGGTGCTGTAGGAACTTAACTCTTGCTTATATAAGCTAATCTGTGATAAAATTGGTTTTGTTATATGTCATTTTGCTTCAAGTTACAGAACCTATCTATCATATTAAGTGAGGGTTTACTATATACTATAGGCCTATTTTAAGATAAAATGAGTTTATTATTCCTACTCTTACTACAACTACTACCACTACCACCTTTGCCATTACTACTCCTACAGGAAAACCAAGTCAGAGTTTAATTTTGTAGAAAACAACTAAGGCATAAGTTGTCACATGGAGGCCATATTTCTAAAGCAATAGAATGCAGAGTCTAGTGCAGTTAAAGATTCAGGAATAGGGAAGAGAAGTTAGAGTGGTCAGCCATACCAGAGGCTGTTATTCTGGTGCTGTAGGTTATATTCTGTCAGGCTACTCTTGATCCAATGATGTTTTAATTGTGGTTGAAGGGTAAGTAATTAGCTATGATTGGGGCAGAGTAGAAGTATTGAAGTCACTAGATGGCCTGCATCCAATTTTTATCAAATGATACTATTTTCGGTAAGAACTTAGTTCCCCCATATTTAGGATTAGGGTATTGTAGAGGACTCTAAAGTTTGTTTGAATTTTAATATCCAGAGTTCTTAAAAAGTACATGATTTGTTCAAGTCTGCATAATTTGTGAGTGATATAATTAGAACTCACACCAGGTACAGGAAAAAATGTTATAAATGTAGTAGACAAAATGGACATACATTTTTTTTCATGGCCAAAAGGTTAATTATAACTGGAATTAATTGTTTGGCTAGTATAGTCTTAGAAGTGAAAAAACAATTTTATTTCTTTATGAGGAAAAATGAGGCCTTCATTTTAAATGCATTGGTATTCATAATGATGCTATGAATGAAATGACATGAATTCTCTTCCACCTGAAATGGCTGTTCCATCATTTTTTGAGAATGCAGTTTGGCATTCTGCATAACCTTTGAACACAAAGGGAAAACATTTTTGGTATGTTGAATGACAGCTGTAAATGGAATGGCTCAGCAAAAGTAAATCCAATTTATTCTCTTTGGAAGTACAAATACTATGAATAACCACAAAGTTTACAGTTATAGTTGGCTAATCTATATAGCATTTTCTTTGAGTCTAGGGCATTATTCCAGAGAGGCAATTTCAAAGAGTAATGGATTAGTTCTAAAGAACAAAAATAACCAAAGGATTTAGAAAATATAAGAGAAATTCAGGACTGGAAAACATAAGTGGACAAAGAATTTACTTCATGGATGCCTTTGAAGATAACTGTATACTTTCCTGGCTCCTATCAATGGCACCTATTTTGAGAGGAAGATAAAAAGAGGCAGTGGGGTGTTGTGTCTATAGATTCAACCTTACAGTTTGACTTCCTGGGCTGTTCAGACTTTTTCATGGAGGCAGATGAAATCTACCGTTTACTGAGACAAAAAGAATAAAGCTGTGAGCAACCCGGTTTACCACTCCCACTGCCTCTGATCCCAAGACAACAGGCTATATTAGTCAGGTTAGGTTAGGTTTACGTTGTAATAAACAATTCACCAATCTCTATTTGTTATTGATAGTACTATCCCACACAGATTGACATAGTCACTCAGGAATCCAGATTGTTGAGGGCTCTACCATCTATTTTAAAACCACACTGTCCCAAACACATGATTCTCAAGTTTCTTAGCACATTACAAGAAAAGAATGCTGGAGAGTCACCAGCAGTTAAAATGCTTTAGTACAGAAGAAATGCATAGCACAAGCTATTGACCAGAACTAGTCATATGGCCTTGCCTAATTTCAGGAAGGTAGGGATTTAAAATCATCCTGCTATTTTCCTAGCAGGACAAGAGAACTAGTTATAAATGAACTCAATCACTGAGATGAAGTTTTTCCTTTGGAGAAGTGTGTTTACACCTGTATTTTAGAAACTTATCATCTATCCATTCTTTTAAATCTATTTTGAAATCATATATAACTGACTTGAGAGAGAGAGGGAGAGAAAGAAAGAGAAAGAGGAGACATAAATGTGAGAAAGAAACATCAATCAGTTGCAGCCTGACTAGGAATCTCACCTGAGACCTTTCAGTGTATGGGACAGCAATCCAGCCAAATGAGCCAGGGCATCCATAAATATTTTAAATGGTGTTTTAAAACTGAGAAACGGATTATGGTCTCATCAAAAATAGCAGCTTATAACTTTAGTCAAACCTTTTAAACTAGACAAGAATAAAGAGAGGAACATCTGCAAAAACTCAAGATCTTCTAGTTGATTACGAATAATAACTGTATGAGCTACTAAATTAGAGAAATAGTAGCAGAATGAGTTTAAGTCATACTTCCTGATAAACATTAGATCATGGACGTTGGCATGAATGAAATTCAAAATCTCCTTCAGGAGAGTCAGAGGTAGAACTGTGTTTTGTGCACCATCGTATCTCCAGAGTCTAGCATACTCCCTAACATATAGTTGACATTCAATAAACATTTGCTGAATAAATGAATGCTGATGGGATGAGTATATTTGAAAAAAAAAATCTTTAAAAATGTGAAGCACCGTGTAGCTATTAACTGGCAAAGGCTTAAAATGAGAAATGTGGTTTTAAAAGTGAAAATGAGTTCAAGTGAATGTTAGTCGACCTCTCTTTGATACTGATTGGCTACACAGGGTCATAGGAGATATGTCTATTAATTTCCTCTAATAAACACAATGAGGTAATTAAGTGGAGTGTTGTTCTCCCTCTCTTTGGGAGCCACACTATAGCAGGTGTTAGCACTCAAGTTCTCTTGGGTGGACTTCCTCTTCATTCAAGACCCTTTAAAAATTATTTATCTATACTTCTATGTGATTCAAAATTTCCCTCTATTTTCTTAAAAAATTCTCCCCCCTTTTATTTTTTGTCTTCATTCCCTGTTCCACATGCTGTTAATTCTTAAATCAGTCTCAGATTTGTGCCTCAGAGACTTCTTTCTCTTCTTCAGTTCAGGGTCTATGATTTCATAGACAGTAAGACAGAGAATTTCTTAACAGAGATGTCCTTTCAGGGTTTAAATTTAACCTATATTTCCAGACTAATCTTTCTTTTTACTCCCTATTCACTCTTCCAAACATCTCCCCTCCAAAATATCTCCTTAGTTACACATGGCCTTTTTGACTCTCTCCCACATCCATTATGTATTTGCATTTCTATACTGTAGCAATTAGATGTTTTCAGAAAACAAGATTTATCTGGCTTACATAACATAACACTTATTATTTCACATTTTTTAAACAAGCCACAGAGAGAGTGATTCTGTGTTAGTTGATGTAGTGGTATAATGAAGTCACCAAAAATCTAGATTCATTCCTTTTTCCTCTCTGCCATCTTGAGCACGTTGCTTTTGTTCTTTTCATGGTCACAAACTGGCTGAACCAGCTCCACAAATCACATTTTCAAACAATAGGGTCTGCAGGTAGTAAAGAGTTTTTATGCCTTACATAGCTTTTCAAAAGACTGAGGACTCTCCTGCATGCCCTCTTGTTCCACTAACCAGAATTGCATCTCATGCCCTTGTGGATCTTTTGGTAATTGGCTTAAATCAGTCTTAATTTTTACCACAGTGCTTAGAGAGAGACTTTACCTACTTGAAAGGAATTATTGCAAAAGGGTGAACAAAACTGGGGTCTTCTTGTTGAGTAAAAAGTTGGGAAATAGCTATTGAGTGGTAAACCGTGTCTTTCATAAACACAATTTTACTTTTCTACTTTCAATGTTCTCTGCCAGTCCCCCTCTTCTTCAGGTAAAATTAAAACTCAACCACCAACATTCTCTTCAAACCTAATGTGCTCTGGGAAGCTTTTATTCAACCCCTTTTAGAAAGAGTTAATTGCTTCTTCCTTTTTTCCCCAAAACCATTTCTTCATGTTTTTATTAAAACACTTTGTCAAATGCATTACAAATGTCTATATCCATATGGATTTTTTTCCATTGGATGAAAGATACTGGAAATCAAGGCTTTATTTGACACTGAATTCTTAGTACTCAACATTATACCTGACTCAGACAGACATTGAGTAAATGTTTGAAAGGTTGAATGATTAAAATTAAATATACAGCCTGGTTGGGTGACTATGTTGGTTGGAGCACTGTCCTGTAGACCAGAAGGTTTCGGGTTCGATTCTTGGTCAGGTTACATACCTAGATTTTGGCTTCCATCCCTGGTCAGGGCATGTATGGGAAGCAACCAATTAATGTTTCTCTCTCACATCAATTAATTTTCTCTCTCTAAAATGAATAAAAACATATCCTCAGGTGATGATTCAAAAAAATCAAATATCCAACTCTCATACTTGGCTGGACTAGGAAAAAATGGATTTCCTAACTTTTGAAAACTTCTTTGGATGTTTTCAATAGACCTTTAGAAGCCAAACTCTCCTGGACATATAAGTTCAATATATATATATATATATGACACTGTCCTAGGTAATTAGGACACAAAATAACCCAAGTATAGACCCCGCTCTCAGGGAGCCCAGAATCTAGGGAGGAGATAGATGTTTTTAATAAGTAATTAAAATGCAGTATGTACTTGGAGAAATACATCCCAAATCCAGAGGGAAAAATCCAAGGAAATGATAAGAGAGATTATCCTCTTGGATAATGCCTATCTATAGTGGAAATGATGCCTATCTTTGGTCTGGGAGGATATTAAGGACTTTTCCAGACAATCCAGGGAAGAAAGGAATGCCAGGATAAAGCAGAAGAGTATACAAAGACACAGAATCATATAATCATATGCATAATTAGAAAGTACAAGTAGTTCTATAATCATAAATGACATATTTTGGGAAGAACAATATCAGGGGAGGTAGCTTTACAGGGAAATAAGGGTGGGTTGTGAAGGGTGTCATGGGAAGGATCTAGAACTATTCTGAAGGCTTTTACTGAGAGCTGGCTAGCTTAATATGCATCACTGATAGGGGAACACACTCTTCAACTAACAAATGCACTGAAAGTTCTCATTGGATGGATGGTGGTAAATTTTTATAATATCCTTTTATTGGCAAATTAGAGAACCTCAGCAGACTAAATTGATATAAAATGACCAACTTTCTGTTTTATTTTTAAAATAATAGGAAATTCGAAATGGGTCCTCTCCCCATGAGCATTTTTCATCCTCTTGCTGTCACCTGGGGGATGTTAATGCTTTTGGACTGCTGCCTGCAGCCGTGGCCTTGCCCTCTAAGTGGATATTCGGTGATGGCAGCATACCGTCATAAAGATAGACTGCTGATTACATTTCCATTAACGACCAGAGCCATGTCTGTCTGCTAATTTTCCTGCCAGTAAGAGTAAGACTTTTACAATGGCCAGTTTTCTGTGGAAAAGAACCGCTTTTCTTGTCAGAATGCAGAGATAGCATATGAAATTTAAGATTGTAGCCTTCAACAACAAATATCCTACCTAAATAGAGTCTCTAAAGTAGTATTTACATGTTTTTTTTTAATTGTATGCCTTTATTTGTGGTAAGTTATATTATTGCTCACTCTTTCAGATTCTATTTGTCCACTGCAGGCACAGTAATTAAAGAGAATGAATGTAGAGAGTATAATTATAGTTATTTATTCATCACACACCTATGAAACATTTATTATAATCCAGGCATTGTGACAGGTGCCATGGCTTAAAAAAACAAAAAGGAGGTCTCATGGCTGTTGCCTTCAAAAAGTTTACCATCCAACCCTATGCACCTGGAGAGTAAGGTATTTTGATGGTCAATAGAAAAAGAAAATTTTAATGAAGGAAATAAAAGCTACCATAGTACTATGGTTAGCAAGAGAAACCATAAGTAAAATGGTTTTTAGGACCCAAATTATCATTAGTGGTAGGTTTAATAATAATAGAGTATCTCTAACAATAATTTTTAAAATTTCATATATTTTTTATTATTTTGATTACCCGTTTTTATGTTTGTGTCCCCCTCAAAATTCATATGTTGAAGCCCTAACCTCCAATGTGATGATATTTAGAGATGAGAACATGTGGGAAGGTTATTAGGGTCAAATTAAGTCATGAGGGTGAGGCTCTCATGATAGGATTAGTGTCCTTATAATAAGAAGAGACACCAGGGAGTTACCTTTCCCCACCCCTTGAACTCTCGATATCTTACCTTTTCAAAATACATATACAGAAGGAAGGTCATGTGAGCACATAGTGAGTGGGGAGCTACCCGAAAACCAGGAGGAGAGCTCTCACCAGAACCTGACTATGTTGGGCACTCTGATCTGAGACTTTCAGCCTTCAGAACTCTGAGAAAATAAATTTCTGTTGTTTAAGTCACCTTGTTTATAGTGTTTTGTCATGGCGGCCTGAATTGACTAATACACTCACCCTATGGTTGGTACCATGCCTTGCACTGTCCTTTTATTTTTCTTAATGCTCACCATGATCCTCCATAGCAGCTATTGTTATCCTCATTTTATAGGTATGTAAACTGAGGCTTAAATACTTTGCCTGCGATGGGAGAGCTAGCAAGTGGCAAGTCAGGATTTGGTCCCATATCCATATTATATCCACTATAAAATGACACCGCTTCATAACATGGATTCATTAGTATTCATTCCTATATATGGCAAAATATGCTACTTAGGGATTTATATTCTAACTTCCCAAATCTCCACTTCTTTTTCAATTCATAATTTAGTAATAAACAAACTTGTTTGTCCCAGTTCATAAGCATTCAGTATGCTTGACAATAGTCTACTAGTTCTTATGGCACCTAATGATTTCAGGTGCCATAGGAACTAGAGAACTTTTTTTTTTTTTTTTCTGAGATCCAAGTATCATCATCTTCACTAACTATGTAATTTAGTAATGATAAGAAGAAGCAATATAACAATTGTCTGACTCAGTATGAGAGCACATTCATCATATGATTACTGAGATTCTTCAGCTGTGTTTTTAATTTATTGTGGTAATTATGTAACGATATGATTCAGTGGCAGGTGGGATTGTTAGGTTCAGACATACTCTCAACCTCAGAGCTTTTGTACTAATTTTGTCTAGGATGCTCTATCATTGATAATCTCTGTGACTTGCTCTCTTATTTCTTTAAGTTTTTACTCAAATAAGATACCTCCTTGTAGCTGTCTTCTCTGGAACCCTATTAAATACTGTAGCTTTCACGCATAGTCACTTCCTATTCTCTTTATCACAATACTTATCACTATCTATTTTTTATTAATTATATATTTAAATTTATTCATACATTTTTTTTTGTATTCATGACTAAACTATAAGCTCACAGAAGGCAAAGATTTTCTTTGTTTACTCTGCATCACCAGTACCTGCCATATGGTTGGAAAAAGATGTCCCCGACACTTCGGCATTACGCCTTAAATGAGGGTTTTTTATCCCCACCCCTCAAATCTGTGTGGGCTTCATGCTGTAATTAATGTAAGGTTGCAGAAGGGACTTACTTCTAGTTCTGCATTCAGCCTTTAGCAATGCAAGCAGCTTTTTCTTCCTCACAACTGGGAACATCCTGGAACACTTCCTTTTAGAATACAGCTACTGTGCTGTGAAAGAACCAAGCCACAAGGAGAGGCAATACATGGGCATTGTGGTTGACAGTCCCAGTGGAACACTCAGTCAACAGCCAGCATACCCGCTAAGTGAAGAAGCCACCTTGGATACTTGGGGACTTAGATATCCAGATGACTTTGCTTCAAAATCAATGAAGCAGAGCTAGTCAAATCAATATAAAACATGAGCGATGAAAAATAATTATTTCCGCCGAAACTGGTTTGGCTCAGTGGATAGAGCGTCGGCCTGCGGACTGAAAGGTCCCAGGTTCAATTCCGGTCAAGGGCATGTACTTGGGTTGCGGACACATCCCCAGTGGGAGATGTGCAGGAGGCAGCTGATCGATGTTTCTCTAATCATCGATGTTTCTAACTCTCTATCTCTCTCTCTTCCTCTCTGTAAAAAATCAATAAAATATATTTTAAAAAAATAATAATTATTATTTCCCAATTCTGTTGAGATATAATTGATATGGGAAGTCAGAATATAAATATCTAAGTAGCATATTTGCCATATATAGAAATGAATACGAATGAATCTATGCCATGAAGTGGTGTCATTTTATAGTGGACATAATATGGATGTGGGATCAAATCCTGACTTGCCACTTAACTAGCTCTCCCAATTGCAGGCAAATTATTTAAACCCTCTAACCTCAGTTTATATCAAAAATAAAAAAAGTGGTTTGAAGCTACCACGTTTTGGGGGTGCTTTCTAGTGCCTCAATGACTAACAAGAACAGAATTTGTTTCCAGAGTGATGCTTTAAGGAAAACCTAAAGTATTTGATGTTGGCTCTGAATCTGCTAAGGCTGAATCTGAAATCATTTCAGGGAGATTGTTAGTGAAGTTTGAAAAAATAGGAAGAACATTTTTTATTGGGACCTGGAAAAAAATGGTGAACTATGTCATGCAGTAGAAGAAAGTTCAGCAATACTTTGGCTACAATCTGTCATACTATGGAAGATAAAAAATATACATGTGGATTTGGTCAATGAAATTTTCAGAGAGACTTTATAGAAATAATCCCCCCCTTTAAATATGTAGATCCTGGAGGTG
>NW_006290553.1:187578-191674 GCF_000327345.1 Myotis davidii
TTCAAGTAGAATTTTTTTTGAGTTAAGTTTTGCTGGCTTCAAGAATAAAACCACTCTCTCCTGGAAAAAAGATGTTCAAATAATGAAATAGCCTCTAGGAAATGATCAAATCCAGGGTTTTGCCAGTAAAACCATGATCTCAGGGTCAAGATAAAGGAGCTGCTGTAAGATCCTGTGTTAAAATTTAAGGAAAATTTGAGGCAGTGCCATATATACTCTCCTAGCTAAGCAAAAAGGCTTCTAAGAATCATGGCACCATCACCATCTTTTTATTCAGAGGCTATCCAATTAAATGGAAAGAATGAATTCGTAAGTTTTATTCTTTAGTCATGGGACAGATATACCTGAGGGAGGGAAGGGGAATGTAGGCAAAGGAAGGGAAGAGTGGTCTTTAAAGTTAAATACTCTCTCTTCCCAAATGTATAATACACCTTGTACATAGGGATATTTTCCCCCTTTTCTTGCAATTTTATTACTGACATGTTTAAACAATGGCCATTCTTCAGTAGTATATTCTAGAGTAGGGGTTGTTAAACCAGAGAATTAGGCCAGCTGCCTGTCCTGGAGGATAACTTCTTTGAGGCTAGAGAGCATGGTCTATTCCATTTTTAATGTGCATCAATGCCGAAAATGGGACCATTCTCAAAGTTCAGTGCCAAAGAAGTCTCTGAATGATGTAATGAGTATGTAAATTAATTCACTCTGGCAGGACAGAAATCGGTAACCACACTGAAAGTGTACAGAACAGTTCTACACAGATAATCTCTATACAGAAAGCATTCATTCTTTCAACAGATTTTAAAGACATGTTTTTTAGACTTTTATAGAAAAGAGGGCTTCTTGGGAACCTTAATGTTATTATCCCAGAATATACTGATCTGTAGCCCAAGGGAAGATGGTATAGCTAAAAAATTTTTATAGGTGTGGTGATACTCTAATGAAATGGATTATAACTTGTTACAAAATATGCTCACATTTTGTAATAAAATTATTACAACTTGGACTGAAAGTGACACAGATACTCAACATGAAAAGAGGCACAGAATAGTCAAGGATTTACTGGTTATTTACTTTTTTTCTGGGAAAATTGCAAACATTTTCCAGATATTCTCATTTGATGCATGACATGAAGTAGATGTTATCTCTAATTTTGAGGGGAGAAAACAGGCTTAGAAAGATTCAGTAACTAACCAAACTTTTTATCATTAGCAGTAGCAGAATTAAGGATTGCACCAAGGTATTCTAAATTCAGTATGTTTTTGATGATGTACCAGACATTTTACATTTGAGATCTCTAAATAAAAACAGATAAATGGGCACAATTTTGTCCCATTGAAATATAGTTTAAAATAAAGTCAAAACTCTTCCACAAACAGTGGATAGTGGGGTACAAATTATATAAGGAAGGTGTGTAAGTAGGTTTAGGAACTACAAGAATGATAGGGATTAATATGGTGTGAAAACACTGTCTGGTGGAATAAGGTCTAGGCTTGGTTGGTGGAGAGGATAGGGGTGCATATTGGCAGGGAGCAATGTCCCCTGAAGGAGTAGGATCAGAGGGTCTAAACTCTCCCGGGCTCTCTTTTGGCTCTAGTGGAGGGAGGGATTTTCAGGTCTTGCATAAAAGCTGAGAAAAGTAAAACTTTGGGAATAGAAGGAGAGACTTTTTTGACATTTGGTAAATTCTTTAGATTTTAGCATTTCTAAAAAAAAATTATATGAAGAAAGTGTGAAATGCAATTAAGACAGCTTGTCTACATGCCACACTGAATAGACAATGTGTTTGTCCATTTTAGAAACAGTGTGCAGAATGCAAAAAAAAGGACACAAGATTGAGATATGGATGAGCTCATTGTACAGAAGGTCTGTTTCCCCCCCCTCATGGAGTGGTTGTCTCAACTGAGTGCTCTTCAGATTTCCTTCCAACAAGTCAATCAGGTTGTAGAGAAGAGTGCATTTCGGCAGCAACATTAAGAATAGCTCATATCCTTATTGCCCTGGATAAACATGAAAAAAGAAAAAAGCTAACAGCAAAAAGTTAAGGCCGAAGTATAAACTACAGATACTTTCCTAGCCTGTATCAGCTAAGTGCAGTGTGTGAGGAGGAGAGTTTCCTTGGGGACCCAGGGAATTGCCTGTAAGTGCTGGTACATTAATCCTACTTAGAAACACTTATCATTGTAAATAATTAAAAACTTTGATTTGGGGAGACAGTCTCTGCTAAAGGAAGTTCCAGGAAGAAAAACCAAATAAAATAATGGTCTCTATGGAATAAGCTGAGGATGCAAAAGTAGAGAAATCGTTCTGATATTATTGTCCTTGGAAAAACGATGCACCAATCTGAGTTAGAACTTCATAAAAATGAATGAGGACATGTTCTTCATCAGACACTCAATGAATTGGATACTCTGGGACCTACCGTAAATGGATACTGACATATAACAAGGAGATGGAGGGAACAAGAATCTAGTTGCAGATGAGCCTCAAGAATAAGTGGCCTTCTAGAAGCACAGGGGCTATAAAACAATATGGAGTAAAAGAAAGTTAGGATTTGTTTGATTGTGCACATCACTTAGGCAACTTTCACAAATCTCTCAAGTAAAATGGAAAACCAGTTTATAGAAGATAGATGTCAACATGTACATTTTTCTGTTCACTGTAAATGTAAAAACAAGTTAAAATTTATGAATAGCCCTCTTTTTCATGGAGGAAATGCTGAGTCATATTTTCCTCTCAACTGCAGTTGTTTTCCTAGAACCAAATCCCTAGTGGAGCAGATTTGTGCACTGGTTGATGCATATGGTGAAAAAGGAATTTAGTTATGCTAATAAATGTAAAAATGAGAACAACTCAATTTAGTTTTGGATAGCACATCTTTTTATGCATTTAGGGCATTTCTAAGTCCAACTTTTTCTATAGGAAACTATCTCCTTTAGTTGTATACTTGACAAAATGACTTCTTAGTTGTAAGATCTTTAGCATCTGAAAAATCAAGTATGGCAGTTAACAGTCATTGGTCCTTTATGTCACCGATGGAGGAAGCAATCTGATAAAGTCCTTAGTATCAAGCTTTAAAAGAAAGTAACATTCAAATAGTAAAACAAAACCAGGATCTCTTGTCACCAATCTGAATTTCTTCACTGATTTAGGACAGCTCAGCTGACAAACAATGTTATGACCTTCAATGACCTTTATGTGTGATTCTCTCAAGAAAGGGATTCTACTATTCTATGATGCCTTGAATTGTACTTAGTCTTAGTAATGACAATGAAAATGTTCACATAAGTTATTCTTTTAATTTGCTTATTCTAGGATTTAAATCATAAAAAGAATTACAGGAGATCCTAAACAAGAATATATTTATTTATAAGTCATAATATAACCTCAAACATTTGCTTTTGTTATCTGTATTTAAAGGTGAAGAAACAGAATCAAGAGCAGTGCTATTTTGCATAATTTCTTTAATTGAGATATCTCAGCTCACAGGGTAAAGTTGGAATTCAAACCCAAGGCCATCTGACCTCAAATACCTCTTTTCCCTAAAAAATACCACATCCTATGAGGTAAGGAACATTGACCTATTCAATACCAGCTAGAATGAAGTTTTGCAGGTTTTTTTGACAATTGGAACTACCATAAAATTTATCCCTGATGAGTCCTGGTTTCTTCTCTCAGATCAGTGGGCCATTGCAGTCTATGCTACATTCTTTTCAACTAAAGGCTCGGTGCATGAAATTCATGCACAGGGTGAGGGGTCCCTTCAGCCTAGCCTGCATCGTCTTCAATCTGGGACCCCTCGAGAGATGTCCGACTGTTTTTGACAATTGGAACTACCATAAAATTTATCCCTGATGAGTCCTGGTTTCTTCTCTCAGATCAGTGGGCCATTGCAGTCTATGCTACATTCTTTTCAACTAAAGGCTCGGTGCATGAAATTCATGCACAGGGTGAGGGGTCCCTTCAGCCTAGCCTGCATCGTCTTCAATCTGGGACCCCTCGAGAGATGTCCGACTGCCGGTTTAGGCCCGATCAATCGTGGGGATCAGGCCTAAAGCAGCAGTTGGACATCCCTCTCACAATCTGGGACCACTGGCTC
>NW_006290553.1:191917-204560 GCF_000327345.1 Myotis davidii
CCCACTGGCCTGGTCACTCCTTACTGCCCACCCTGCTAGCCTAGTCACCCCCAACTGCCTCCCCCTCCCCCCCAGCTGGCCTGGTTGCCCCCAACTGTTCCCCCTGTGGGCCTGGTCGTCCCACATAGCCTGCTGTTCGGTTGTTTGGTCACACCTCACTAACGCCCCTGCAGGCCTGGTCACCCCATGCAGCCTGTTTGGTTGTCCATTCAGTTGTGATGGTCTATTAGGCTTTTATATATATAGATAACTGTGACTAATGGGAGACACTGATGGCACCTCAGAGTAAGCTAACAGGGTGGGGGGCTTTGACCATTTCTGGGTTTATTCAAGTTCTCTGTTTGGCCAAAGATCATAGTTTCTCATTTTACTAAGTACTTATTCTCTGAACCTGATACAGATCACAATAACAATTAAGAGAAAAGAATGACAATATCTAGACTTTCTGTGATGTTACTAGTATTTTTCACCCTTGGGTTTTATTTGGTTTGGTTTTGTCAGTAGCTATCATTCAACACCTTAATGGTCTTAAGGCATTTCTGAAGTAAAGGCTTTTGTAATGGTAAAGCAAAATTATACTTTATTTTAAGCTAGCAATTATCAGAGACAATATTTGCTTTAATGTGTTTTTATTAAAGTTTTAATTATAGAACTAATCCATTTGTTTGGTTAAAAAATTCACAGTATATGGTGAATTAAATAAAATATAAAATCCAATCGGCGTCTTCGTCTCCAATATCTATCACCAGCCAATCTCACTATTTACTGTTTTTTTTCTCTTTTAGTTGTCCCTCAAATTTAAAAAATAGATTCATTTGATATGTGATTTACTAACTTATAAAAGTAATAGTGTGTAATGAATTTCTGCGATCAAAAATAAGAAATTATGCAACTTAATTTTTCTTTTAATCCATCATTCTCTCAATTTTTGTTAGTTATATTACCATTTTCATGTTGTCAGCCTTTATATCAACTTATAAAAGTAATAGTGTGTAATGAATTTCTGCGATCAAAAATAAGAAATTATGCAACTTAATTTTTCTTTTAATCCATCATTCTCTCAATTTTTGTTAGTTATATTACCATTTTCATGTTGTCAGCCTTTATATCATTTCATTCTGTGCTTTAAACATTAAGTCTTCTGTGCAATGTCTAGATTAATTCCAAATAATCAAATATTAAGAGGCAGCTTTCACAATATGCTTTTCTAAATATTTCATGCTTTAAAGTAAAAAATATAAATGAACCCATACAAAGGAAAATATGATCCTAAAGAATTAAAAATTCACATTTCAGCCAAAACCGGTTTGGCTCAGTGGATAGAGCGTCAGCTTGCGGACTGCAAGGTCCCAGGTTCGATTCCGGTCAAGGGCATGCACCTGGGTTGCGGGCACATCCCCAGTGGGGAGTGTGCAGGAGGCAGCTAATCGATGTTTCTCTCTCATCGATGTTTCTAACTCTCTATCTCTCTCCCTTCCTCTCTGTAAAAAATCAATAAAATATATTTAAAAAAATAAAAATAAATAAAAATTCACATTTCAAAAAATAATTCTTCCAAATGTTAATGTTAAATAAACTCTCCTTATTTTCTGTCTAGCTTCCTACAATTATTATCTGTCATATACAGTGCATGGGTGATAAATTTTCTGAATTATGGCATTATAAAACTAGAATGCAAAACTGATTCTATATTAGCCTCACATTTTCTTGGTAGTTTGGCAGGGCAGAGAATGTAATACTCCAAATATTTTTTAAATTAGCAAATATTTTAACCCTGAATTTGAAGACATTTTTTTACCCCTTGTTCCTATGAGAACATCTTTGTCAGTATTTGCTTTTCACTTAAATAATCCAGAAATATTTAGTGGGCCATCCTCCATGTGAGTAACTTACTTTTCTGTAGAAAATGTCAGAGTTTTGTTTGTTTATTTGTTTGTTTTACTCTTAGAGTTTCAATGTTATGTCTAGGAGTTGTGTGTTTTTTCTCATAAATTCTCCATTTTTTTTTTTTTTTTTTTTTTTTTTTAATTTTTCTTGTTTTTTTTTTTTTTTTTTTTTTTTTTTTTTTTTTTTTTTTTTTACCAATCTGAAACTTCTTCAAATTAAGGGAATATTCTATTGTATTCTGATTGGTCCCTTTCTTCATTTTTCATGCTTTCTTCTTTGAAGATATTTTTAGGTGGCTGTCAGACTTTCTATATTATTCATATTTTTCTCAATTTCTTGTGTCTGTTTTTACTTTATTATCTTACAATTTATCTTTAAAATCACTCACTTGATTTTTAAGCCATGTTGCCTTTCCTCCACTCACTCCATATTTGTAAAAGGTCACAACGATTGACTGGTTTTCTGATTATTTTTTTTAGTCACCTGTGATAATAATTTAAAATCTTATTCAAAGTGATTTAAAATTTTCCTGCTGGGATCCATTATTATGTGTCTTCCTTCACATTGTTAATACTCCTTAAATGCCTTGTGAATTTTTATTATTTGAAAATATTTGTATATGTTCATGAGTGAAAATTTTATGGTGGTTAGAACAAGTATTTCCTCTCACTTTATGTAAATCTTTTCTCAGCAGATCTCTCTCTTGAATAAAAGCTGGGAAAATGTAGCCTGTGCAAATTAGGGGGAGCATGTAGGTAAATTAGTTCCCTATTGGATTTATGCAGAACATTTATTTGATGACATTGCAGATCACTTTAATGAAGAAGGGTAAAAATGGCCAAGATCATTACTCATTGATGATCTAGTTGGGAACTCATGCTGTAGTGAAACTTAGCTTCTTCCTGTTCTTTAGTAGAATAATTTTTCTACTAAAATTTTTTTTACAATTGCTAACCTTTTAAGTCCTTGTGTCTCTTCACCAAACGTTTTTTCCATATGTATTTTGAATGAAAATTTTGAGGCTTAACCTTTATTAAGAAGACTGCATGTTTTACTACTCCTTTGATAAACATCTGGATGTTAATAGAAATAATGATTTTTGCATGAAGTTTCATTGACACCTCCAATCTTCATCATAGTAAAAAGGAGACCAAGAATAAAATAAAAATGCCAGGTAAGTAATAATGTCTTTAGGTAAAGAAAATAAATACCATATCACAGTGAAATATTTTGGAGCTTGTTGAAAAGCACTTGAGAAAACTAGAGGAAGTTTAAAAACGTGAAATATAGATGAGGCAGAATAATGCTTCCTGGCTGGATAGACTGATAAAAGTTCTTAATGGCAAATAGAAAAGCATGTTTAAAAACCTTAACTCTTGGTTTTGTTCTTTCTAGATCTCTTGTAATGAAAGAGTCCTATCCGAATAGAAACGAGGTGATGTTTTCCTTTATAAGGAAAGTCTGATTTCCTTTATAAGGAAATCCTGGTGAACACTTTTGAAATAGATCTTGTAGCCATCTAGTGCACAGATTTGAAGGCCATTTTTTCTATCTTAAGTACTGTGCTCAGTTCAATGTCAGACTATCAATGATTGCTTGAGAAAAAGGAGACTTTAATTTATTTTCATTTTTATTATTCTTGAAAAAAACAAGACATATATTTTCATAGCTTGTGTTAATTTATGATTAGGAAAAATGATTTTCATATTTAAAAAAAAGAAACCAAACCTGAGTTTTAATATATGGGGTGGGATTAATATTAAAAATATTTTCTAGTTTCTAAATTAATTCAAATATAATTTTGTTATAATTATATTAATATTTCTTATTTTTATAATTGTGCTTGACTACAAAAGCAAGCACAGTTGGTCTATTTACTAAATCAAAAATTATTTCACTATTAGAAAGTAATGAATAATGTTAACTGGCACATTCTGGAGCTCATGTGTGTAAGAACAAACAGCAGGTACAACCTAAGGTAAGAATGGCAACACAATTGAACTGGATTGAATTCACTTTATGTTCAAAGGTTGCTCTTCTATAGCTCATGGTGCCCAAATGTATAGATTTTTATTTGTTTAAGGTGAATTATTTTTTATAGACATGAGAGATTGAAAAGTAAAAAAAAAACAAAAAACTGTCCTACGGGTGTGTGTGTGTGTGTGTGTGTGTGTGTGTGTTTATGGCTAATTTGGGGGGGAGAAAGCTATCAATCATTGCTAGGTTGGTCCAATTGTCATTGACATTTTATCTTAAGATGCATGCTAACATCCAAGGCTGCAAAATGTACTCAATAGAGGACTTTGATCTTTGACAGGCCTTCTTACCACTGTGCTGATTAAGTTAGGGACTCTGCCACAGGAATAAACCATGAGAACAATGTTCATTATTGTTTGGCTTTGCTATATTATTCTAATATATATATATAGTCTTCCTAGATTATACCAGTTTTAGCCTAATAATCCAGTTATTTTTTATGTTTCTTGTATTACTATAAAAATATAGAAAGTGACATTAAAAGGAAAAGAATGAGGGAGCTTCATGGTATTAGTTTGGCTGATGTCAACTCTAGTTACATTGTGCCTGGGAAGAATGTTTGCTTTATGTATGTCCTCAAAATGTAATATTAATAGTCATTTAAAATGACTCTTAAAGGAGCCAAATGAGAAAAACTTTACACATTACTACTATTTTATAGTTCTAAGTAATGGTGATCTTTCTGTTAGCTGATCATAGGAGTTTTGAGTCAAAACTTTTAAAAAAAATTCAGTAAATCATGTTATTCTGGGGGTTCTGTCTTGGAATGGCATCATGTGCTCAAGCAATAGTTTACCATGTATGCAACACAGAAACTCAAAGAGACCATGGCTCCCTGGCCTTTTGCTTGAACTAATAATCTCTGGTGCCCACAGCTAATATTTCAAAGGTACAGTAAATGTTAATGCATTTGGAGTTAAGTTTTATTTGTCTTGTGTAAATTGGTTCCCACATCTTCGAAAACCACCATTTTGTTGTTGCACTGGCATATGGAAAACATATCATGATTTAAGGTTAACCTCAAATATGAAATGTAATCAAACACTAGCTCCACAAGAACTTGGGAAACATGGTCCATTGTTGCACGGGTTACTGCAAACTTCCATAAAAATATAAAACACAGACATGGTGTTTGTCTGCTCTCCAATCTATAGGTTTATAGGTATAAATCCTGTTAAGTCTACTCAGGGCCTAGTGTTGGATTTTTCTATTTTATTTTACTAGTGAATATCAGTTTTGTTAGGCAATTTTGTTTTTCTCTAGCATCATTTATCCTCCCTATACTCTCTTCCACCTCCACTCCCCCACTCCTCACAATCACAACACCATTGTCTGTGTCTATGAGTTCTCTCTCTCTCTCTCTCTCTTTTTGCCTCTGTTGCCTAGTGTTGGATTTTTAAAGTTCCCGCTCAATACCAGTGACTATAACATGATTGGAAGGTCTAATACATAAATATTAGAGCATTTTATGTTAAATAATAATTAGAAATAATCCTTCCATGCATTTCAAATCAAGTATTTATGAAATGTATATGTGTAATATGCATGCATAACATAACAAAATGAATTTGGCTTATATGAGTGTGAGAACATAAAGATCTTTGGCTCTCCTTGTATTAGTAGGGACATATTCATGACAAAACATCCTGCATCAAAACTACAGTTTTCAAGTCATAGATGAGTGGAAACCTTTTCATAAAGTCTATTCATATTGTACTTACCAGTGTCCTTAACTCAGTGCACTTGAATTTTAGTCCTTTTCAATTCAGCTGCCCTGAAATTGAAAAGACACCCACACATAAACATCATTAATATAGACATTTAAATGAAACTTTGCAAAGAGACTGAGATTGCAGAATAGGAAGGCATACAACCTTTTGTTAAGTGTACCTTATTTTCAAGGTATTTTACCTCTTTGTTCTGTATAACTACTGAAGGTTATACGAAAAGAGTTCCCATGGAGAGACAAAAGAATAGCCCTGGTGTGATATGCACGAAAGCAGCAAGGTTAGCTATGAAACAAAGAAGATGTTTTTGAAAAGCATATTGTAGGTATTGAATACACAATCACATATTGTGATAAAAGTTCTTTAAATGTATTTCACAACCCACATAATAAATTAAATTGATACCATGATTCCTTTTAACAGAACTCAGCATGCATCTATGCTATTATTTTAAAATCTTAAAAAAAAATTGTTTTCAGTCGCTTATTGTGTGGAAGGATAGAACACACCCCTACCTTGAATATCTTTGTTAGAAAAAAAATAGTGCATTGCTCAAAAATAATTTCACATTTCAAGTTTGGGGAAGTCTTGTTCAATAAAATACTAAACTTTGCCTTCCTTTTAACTGTTACTTCATCAAGAATCTGTGATAAATTAAGAAAAATCCAGATCTTTTAAAGACACTGGAAAAAAACACACAATCTGCTTTGCAACTGAAAGAGAAGTTTTAACAAATGTTATGTCAAGAGGTTTTGGAAGTTTATGGCTACAGTCCATGTAGAAAAGCTTTATTCTGTGGGTCAAAGAAAAGCACTGATATTGAAGGCAATGTAGAAACTGAAAATAAGTATTAGAAACAGTGATTTAGAATGCGTTTACAGAAAAACAAAAACTGAAAAAAAGATATAGATTTTCTTTGCCCAGAGAATGTGACCAGGTAAGTCATGGACTTAAAAAGGAAAGGAATGACCTCAAAAGATGATTTTTTTCAAATGATATATTAGAATAAAGCACATTATATAAGCTAAAGGTCATGCACTGTACTATTAATATGTTTATATAATGATAAAACATAGTTAATGTCTGTGTAATTAATTTGTTATAGAAAAAGAGACAATCAGCGGCTATTGGATGTATTCTGTGTTCTAGGAGCCTTGCCTAATCCTTGTAATACTTCAGTTAATTATTGTGAAATTCTAAGAGGAAACCAGTTAAGCCCCTCTTACAGATGAGGCTCACGTGGCTTCGAAGCTCATTCCCAGTTTAGTTCTATCCTCTTACACAGAGGCAAACGGTCACTGCAAACCCTGGTCTTTCTGACTTGAAGTTTGATAGTCCTTCCACTTTGCTACGCAGACATCTTAAGTTATCAAGCCTTGTTAATTTTTTTAATGTTATCTCATTTTATTCTGATGAGAACTCTGTAAAATATTTTAAAAAGAAATGAATATTCTCATTTTAGAAATAGGGAAATGAAAATCACAATAGAAAAATTGTGAATAAAAAAAATGAAAATTACAAAATAGAAAAACTAACTTATCCTGTTTATAATTTGTGATGGAGGTAATACTTTTGGACCTAAGTTTCAAATACCAGATGAGTGTATTTTCCACCTATTATATTGCTAGAGGCTCAGTGCATGAAATTCATGCATAGGTGGGATCCCTCCACCTGGCCAGCGATTGGGGCCCATCAGGGCCATCTCACAGGGCCATTTGGGGCTGGTGGCTGTGGAGGGACTGCAGGAGGGCTCCAGGGTGTGTCCAGCCCCATCTCACCCAGTCCTGATCAGCCAGACATCAGCAGTAAGCTAACCTACCGGTTGGAGCATCTGTCCCCTGGTGGTCAGTGCATGTCATAGCGAACTGTTGGTCAACTGCTCAGTCGGACACTTAGCATATTAGGCTTTTATATATTTAGACTAGCGACCTGGTGCACGAAATTTGTGCACGGGGTGGTGTGTCCCTCAGCCTGGCCTGCACCCTTTCCAATCTGGGACCCCTGGTGTGATGTCCTACTGCTGGTTTAGATGCAATCCCTGGGATTGAGCCTAAATTAGCAGTTAGACATTCCTCTCATAATTCGGGACTGCTGGTTCCAAGCCGTTCGCCTGCCTGCCTGCCTGCCTGCCTGCCCCTAACAGCTTTTGCCTACCAGCCTGATCACTCCTAACCACTCCTCTGCCAGCCTGATTGACACATAACTGCTCCCCTGCCAACCCAATTGCCCCCAAATGTCCCCCCCTACCAGCTTGGTTGCCCCCAACTGCCCTCCGCAGCCATCTTGTGCGAGGGTGTGATGGTCAATTTGCGTATTGAGCTTTTATTATATAGTATTATAACTCACGGCACAGAATACTCAGCATGCACTTTCCCTCCAACCCCTGGTCATGGAGACCTCATGTCCTTCCAAGGCTCTGCTCACCCTCTTTAGCTGCCACATAAAGTAAATTGCATTGTATGCATGGAAACCCTTTGCAGGCTCCATAGGTATGCCTTTACTTCGCTGCAGTACCAATTACTGCAACACAAAGAGAGACACCCTCATTATCAGGTAACACCATTGTGATAGAACCCTGCTTAGCCTATTGCAGTGGTTTTAAATAGGCCATGGGTCGCCCTAGATCAGGGGTGGGCAAACTTTTTGACTCGAGGGCCACAATGGGTTCTTAAACTGGACCAGAGGGCCGGAACAAAAGCATGGATGGAGTGTTTGTGTGAACTAATATAAATTCAAAGTAAACATCATTACATAAAAGGGTACGGTCTTTTTTTTTTTTTTAGTTTTATACATTTCAAACGGGCCGGATCTGGCCCGCAGGCCGTAGTTTGCCCAAGGCTGCCCTAGATGATTTGGCTCAGTGGATTAGGGCAAGGCATTGCTCTATCACTCAATTATGTCCTGACCAAAATTCCTTTTTTGTATTACCTCCTCCCAGCATTGATAGAACGTAAGGAGGGGCAAAAATATATTAAAGCATAAGCTAAATAAATAAGTAATAACACTAACACTGCAACAATTGTGGAGTGTAAAGCCACTGTGTTTTGTGGCTGATAACACAATTAATGCAGTTTAGCAGAAGATATTCCTTTGGACTTTAGAATGGTAATTTATAGAGCAGGACCAAGAAGTAGAGATAATGTGGATAAAGTAGGGAAAAACATTTACCTCAACAAAGGTGAGAGCCCTGAGAATGGAGGTCAGCTCACAAGGATATTTTCTAAACTTTATATTTAATTTTTGGGTTTTCCAGGTAAAATATAAGATCAGTCAATATTGTGGTGGGCATTTTAATAATACTGATTGTCAAACGGTATTAATATTTATTGTTTAATGTTTGTCAGAAACAGATCTATGTTTTCCATGTATTATGTCATTTAATTCTCATATAAACCATATGCATCAGGTATAATTATTATTTTGTTTTATAGATGAAAAAATGAAGGCATAAAGAGGTTAAATAACTAATAAAAATTAAATATTAGATGCTAGATTCAGGTTTAACACAGATAGTCTCTTGAGAGGCCACATGCTTAACTACTATGTGTTACTCCTTCCCCCATAAGGTTCTTTATCCGAGATTAATTTTTCATTAGTATATCAAAGACTATTAAAAGAAACAGCTGATTAAAAAAAGTTAGTAAATATTGAAAGATCACTTTCAATAGAAGCTATAACATAGCTAAACAAAGTGTGAATTTTGAGAAGGTATGAAAGTGACAAATAATGCATTTTAAAACTGCACTTAGTAGTTTTAGATATCTTGTGGTATTTCAAGTGAAATAAAAAAAAGAAAAACTACTCCAGCTGCATAGGTCAAAACTAAAATTTGGACTTTGGTTTGTTTAATTAAATTATATTTTAAAAACTAGTACTCATGTGTCTCCAAATATAACTTTAATTCCAGTGATCACTGTGTTATTCATTAATTTATTAATTCATTCACTCTATTACTAATCATTTATTAAATACCTACTAAAATCTTAACTCTGTTGGTTGCCAGGTATGGGAAAGCCATAGAGCCTGTCTTCAACTAGCTACCAGTTAATGAGAAAATGTGAAATATGTGAAGTGCTGTGATAGGGGTAGGGGAAACCTCTGAAAGAGCATTGAGAAACCAAGCTCACCTTTGCTAAGGATAGAGAATTTTCTACAGACACACTAGCCCATTGCAAGCCTAGGAAGGAAGTATTCCAGGTGGAGGGAGTAATGATGCTGAGATATGTCCTTCGTGGTCCTCACAAATTGGCTTACATTTAGTCAGAACACTATGCAAAATTTGATCCTCACTGAAATGTTTTCAGAAATTCTCTAGTTTTAGACTTTGGATATTCTTTCTTTATCTGTTCCTTGACTGGTTTTAGATAACATTTTTTAATACTTTTTATTTTTGTCATTAGGTTCTGGATTGCTAATGAATTTTAATTCTCACTTCAGTTGCATCTAAGTATGTGATTCTGTCTATCAGAATTGATGTTATTGACAAAAGTAGTCTAGGGGCACCTGGGTTTAAGGTGTATGACTGTTCCACCTAATTATATCCCTCAACTTTTGCTTTAGCTGATGATTAAAACAGAGTACCCAATTACACAAATGTTTCTCATTTGATTATTCCTTGCACAGTGGTCAAAGTAACCTTGGAAAAGAATTGTCATGCCATGCTATAAACGGTTTCTACTATCCCTATGCTGTACCCACATTTCTTTTTAATTTTACTGATCTCTAAGGTTCTCTTGACATTTGAAACAGCATCTTACTCAATTTCTCTTTATTGTATTAATTTTCAATTTCACAAGCTGAATCACATTTTAAAGTCCTCTTTAGACTCTCTGTTAGAGCCTTCCTGTCTTTTATCATTTTGTCTTGCTTTCCCATTTTGTATCAGTTCAAAGCTTATTGCATTTAGGAAGCACTCGTGTAAAGAGAAACGAATTCCTGGAGTAAGGGCCAGTTTGACTCCCACACACTTCAAGAGATTCTGGCAGGTCAAAAACAAAGTTAGGGACCATCACTGGGATGTTGAGTTAAAGCCTAAGTGGGTGAGAAAAGAGTAAAAATAAAGCAGTAGCCTCTATGTACCCCTTTTCCAGTATCATACCTACAGGAAACCTAAACATAAAAGCAAAAATGTATCCTCTCTTGAAGCAGTCACACTGAGCTCATGTTTCCAGAAAATACCTTTATCAAGCCTAATTATTTGGTTACTCGTTCTCAGAATTTCCTTCCACTTACATCACAAGGAAGATGACCTTTATTGTTATCCTATTGGACAATAGGGTCCTACTGAATACTTTCTCAAGTAGGTTCTCCAAAACATTTTTCTGGGATATGTCAATAGTATATCATCAAAAGGTAACCGATATTTATATACATTTAGAAGATACCAAACAATATCCTTTTTAGTATTCACTGTAGATTTTACCGTTTTAAAGGATGAGAACAATCCCAGACCTGATGTATGTTTAACACTTTTTAAATCAATATTTCCAAAATGTATTTGATTAAGGAGCCTATCTGATGTGGTTCAACTGCTACCTTCTTGTGCAGAATCATTTAGAAAATCTTGGATCCAACTCACTGGGTCCCATCATCTTTCACCTATGACAGGTAGAATACGGAAGGCTAGGTGCTCGTAGACAAGGGATCTTAAGGAGAAGCTGATTTTCCACATCTATTTCTTTTGATACTGTGAAACCTATTCCTTGGCAAGACTCTGATATCAGCGGTGGCTCTTGCTGGCAGGTTGTCTGCATATTGACAGCACTGCATCCCAAGTTCCTGCCTTTCTTCTTCACTTCTCAGGACTTTTCTAAAGTCTGGTAGGTCACGTACACTAAACACAGGGCATTCTGAAAGTGCTAAGGTAGAGGGTCTGGGAGGGGGCGTTAATCTCTGAATGGCAACTCTCAGCCAATAGGTGAAGGATGAATGCCCCAGACACTCTAGATAGAAAATCCTGAGGTGCAGTCTACATGATTCCTCAGAGGGTCCTCAGTGGGATTGCGTTCATTTGCCCACAGTCATAACCAGCTCAATAACTTATGCTTTATTGGGTTTCCTCCCATTCCTTTCTCACGTTCATTTCTGTTTTCTGAGAATGTCCTCCAAATAAGCTGAATCCTCAATCTCAGTCTTCTTTCAGGGAAAAGCAAATTAAGACCACCTTTTTTTTCTTTTCCAAGTAGCACAAAAAGGAAAGGGTTAAGTTGACACCTGGAAGGATTTATATTCCTGGTTCACTGATTCCCACATGTTCATGCTGTGTTTTGAGCTGATTCTTTTCCATGGACCAGTGTCTGATGGCCTCTTAGTCTGGCCACATGAAATAACCATAACAATGCCAATTATTTATAAAGCAGTTTTGAAAAATGTTATATAGTATGCTTAAAAATTATTTCACCCTCACATTCTCATCACTACCTATGTAGATATTATTGTCCTCATTTTACAGGTTAAAAGTAAAAAAAAAAATAAAAAGAAGAAGAAGAAGAAGAAGAAGAAGAAGAAGAAGAAGAAGAAGAAGAAGAAGAAGAAGAAGAAGAAGAAGGAAAAGAAAAAAAGAACCAGGGAAGTTAAACAATTTTCCAAGGATTATTTCACTGATAATTAGAGCCAGGATTGGAACTCATGGTTTAATGTGATTTTTTTGGTCCAAGCTCCAAGCCACTGTGCTCCATTACTTAAACCCATGTTTAACAAGTGGCCAGCAGAGGTTTTCACTTGAAGAGGTATCTGTAAAGTGAGGATAATTATGCTACTTGCCTCACAGTGCCATTGGGGGGTATCAAATATGATAATATATGCGAATCTAAAACAATGCCTTACATCTTTCTCCTCCTCTTCCTCTAAAACAATGCCTTACACTCTATAAAAATGTTTACTACATTAGCATCATCATTATGTCTAGCAAAACCAGAATTAGATAGGGTCTGTGTCCCCTTTTCTGAGAGTCTTTGAGTAGATCTTCTGCAGACTCTGGTGGATGAGGAAAG
>NW_006290553.1:205045-218110 GCF_000327345.1 Myotis davidii
TGATTTGAATTTGGGAAATTCAAATCCAAGTCACTACATATAGATATACTTCATTTAAAAAATGGCTGCATAATTTTCTATTTGGCTATACTGTAATTTAGTAACTAATTTTTCTATAGAACCTATAGTATAAGTTATAGTATAGATGTAGAATGTAGTACTGATACTGGAACCGGTGAGCAGGAATTTTTCCCAGGGTCTTGTCTCACGGAATCTAAGAAAGAAGCCACAGACCAGAGGCCTTCAAACAAGGCAGGAGTTTATTGCAAACAAACACAGGATTCCCGCTGGGGAGGGACATTCACATGGGTTGCCCCCAAGTATTCTGCTCTGCCCCGTCTCTCTGCTGCAGGACTGCTCTTTGTCCATCTGTGCCGCTCTCTGATTGGTTCCTGGCCTTTTTGCAACATTGTTCTCTTTCACTTCCAAGAAAAAACATCCTGATTCCTGCAAAACACATTCTTTTAAAAAATATATTTTTATTGATTTCAGAGAGGAAGGGAGAGGGAACAAGAAAGGGAAACATCAGTGATGAGAGAGAATCATTGATAGGCTGCCTCCTGCATGTTCCCTGCAATTCCCCACTGGGGATTGAGCCCGCAACCCCAGGATGTGCCCTTGACGGGAATCGAACCAGGGACCCTTCAATATGCAGGCTGACGCCCTATCCACTGAGTCAAACCAGGTAGGGCCAAAAAAAACACATTCTTTGTTCAGCTGGCTCCACAATTCCTCCTCCTTCCACCCCTCACACTAACTACCTAATTCTACTTTCACTCCTTTTACTGGGGCTTATTTTCCTCTTCAAGGGATTACAATACTTTCTGTCTACCCCACACTTCTTTTTATTTCTTTTACTTTTTATTTATTTCTCTTTTTATGTATTTAGTTTTCATTTCTGAGGCTCTATAAACTAATGAGAATTTTGATGGTGCTTACAGCCCAACTGCCTACATGTCTGGACCTGTTTGTTTCACTCATATTAGATTAACACGTTAAGCAGCCAGCCTATTTTGTCTTCCTGATGGAAAGTATAGTGTCAGTCACCAGTGACTGACTGGGCGCTTAATGTGTTAAAGAAAAATGCCATCCAAGGTTTCTATTCTGATTTCTTCAAATAATTCTTTCCTGCCTGTTTTTTGTGATACCAGTTCAAGGCATTGATGCAATCTTACAAAGTTGGCCCTCCTCCTCGCCCTTTCTCCTTCTTTCCTATGGAATAGCCATTCAATCAGAAATACTACCTGGAATAATCTGTTAGAAATACCCTGTAAATAGACAGTTAACATATTTGAATTTTTTACAATGCATTCTCTATCATTATTTTTACATAAGAAGGAAACAAAGTGGGTGATACTGACACAGATGCTATGATGCACATGTATATATAGCCAACAGCAGCTGTTTAGAAGATTTTGACATCATGTCCCTACAATTCAAGGTACTATAAAGAATCATGCATTAGATATTAACCTCTTACTCCTCCACACCACCCATGCTCTTCAGAGATAGCTGATTAGAGAAGACATCGCCATACTTCTACGGATATTTCTTTTAGCAATCTCTTCTGCTTCTGCAGAAACATGTTTCTACTAAATTCCCTTAGAAGAAGAGGGAATAAGAGCTTGATGCATTGCACATTTCCGATTCTAAGAATGACTGTTAGGTGAGTGCTGCCACTGTAATTTAACTCATCAGTTTTAGTTTTTCCATTCATAAAATATAAAAACGTGAAAATGTTTTCCAGCTTGTATTTCAGTTCTTGGCCATAAATAACCCAGGTACTAATAAACATCAGTTGAAAGGCTACATCTAAGGACTATATGTTTCAATTACATTTTTATAAGTAGATGCATTTTTGGCCTATTTTTCAAAATAAACCTTGTGCGGGGATTATGAAATGACTTACGATGGACATTTTAGAAACAGGAATCAGAATTTACAATTCCAGATTTGTTTCAGCTCATAGCAGCCCATACTGCTTCCCAAATTCAGAAAATTTTCTGCACATAGTCCAAGTGTTTCTTGCATTATCTCCTAAGAAACTGATTTTAGCTGTTCTGTTTCAATAGACATCAATAGAGATTTTCTTAGCTTAAAGCAATTCTATGACAATTTGAAAAATAAGACTGATTGCATTGCAGAAGTAATTCCAAATAAGGTTATTTGCTTCATGTTCTCTCTTTCCATTATTCAGTTCCTAATGCAAACAAAAGTCTGTATGCTAAAATCAAAGGTAATATTAACATTTACCTAAATGCTATTATGAAAATGTCTTAAAACTTATACTACCTTTGTCTTCAACAAAGAAGTCATTTGCAACATCTTATCTAATAAAGAGGGACTATTCAAATTGACCGTCATGCCATAATGGTCAAGATGGCTGTGCCCACAGTGGAGGCTAAGTTCCCTTAATGAGCCTTAACAAGCAATCAGCAGGGACCTGAGGCTGTGTGGTGCTGGGCTAGGGCAGGGGACCTGAGGCTGCGCCCCCTGCCTGGTGGGGCTTGACAGGGGACCTCAGGCCATGCCCTTCATCCAATGGGGTTTGACGGGGGACCTCAAGGCACACCCCCTGGCCCAGGCCAGGGGACCTCAGGCTGCACCCTCTGCCCCTGCAGGACTTGATGGGGGTGGGGCCGGCCGTGTCTGGATCTAGCCCAATGGGGGTAGGGCTGGTTGGGTCTGGGTCTTGCGCGATTTTGATGTGCACGTGGGTGGGCGGGGACTTGACTCTGGTTCCCAAGGCATCCCCAAGACTCTGACAGGAGGAAGATTTTCATATACATTTTACTAATTTTTTTCATCTCTGACACTTCTATTATAAAGAAAGGGCAAATAGCAATATTAAAATATTTCCTCTAATTAATTCCCCTTTAATGTGCACGGATTTTGTGCACTGGGTCACTAGTAGTTAATAACAGACAAATGTTTATCAGGTCTAATCTAGAAACATCTTTCTATTTTAGAGCTGGAACTTATATCAGAACAGATTCTTAACTCCTCAAACCAAGCAAAAGAATTTCCATTTTAAAGAAACTTCATTAGAGAAAAAGAAAACTAATAGCATAATAACATATTAGCAGGTATTCAAGATCAGTACTGCATTATTTTATTACTTTAAGAATTACTGTCACATAAAAATCATTTATGAAGAGTTTAAGAATATAACAGCAAAGAGGCAGGATTGAAAAACTGATAAGGTACAAAAACCCCTGGGTGAATAAAGGTGTTGTTGAACAAAGAAAATAATATGGGAAGAAGGAAACATATTCAGAGATTAAGAAAAAACAAATATTTCCTTCTCACTAATCAAATCAGTTCAGATTATTGGCAGATTGTATATATTTCTGAGACCAGGAAAGACAACTGCTTAAGAATGCAGGGTAACAATGAAGCTGTGAGAAGGCTAACCCCTATTTTTGTAAAATTACTGTTTGAAATTCTCTGCTATTAGATGATCCTTATTCTGTGAGTCAACACTATTATTTTCAGACAGCCCCTTGCTCTGTAAATTAACTTTGCTTTCTAGCTGCTTGAATAATAGGGAAGATAAACTTGGCTCTCTGACCTTGCAAGCTAGTCATCTACTGTAAGGTCCAGAAAAACCCTCATTTGGGAGACAAAGGGGGTGGAAAAATATAAATAGGGAAATCTTGCTCCATGTTTTTGCTCAGAATTTGAAAGACATTTTGTTTTCCTCTGAGCCCGCTGGTGTAATAATAAAGTGTAACTCTATTTCTCTAAATGATGCTTGGTTTTTCTTTGGTCTTCTTTAACAACTGAATTGGGAAAATTGAACTGGAATGTGTGCTATTACTCTGATCAATTTTTAAATTAGTGTAACAGCTTAAGTTGAGATGTAAATACTATAAACATAATAATAAAATTTATAATCTGGATCACCCAAGCCAACAATAAGAAATAACATTATGTCTAAAAATAATTCAACATCTGGTGGAGTGTCTACCATTTATAAAGCACTGAGTTAGACACTAGCTAGAGGTGACAAAGATGAATTAACTTGTAATTAGTAAAAAATCTTCTAAGCTAACTAATTAAGGAACCCACATACTAGAAGTCATTATAAGTTCTAGCAAATGGTCAAATCCCTCGCTTTCTTACATTCAGGTTCAAGTTATCCAAATAAATATTGGTGAAAATATTTATAGAAATGTCTATATTTTGTTTGCAGATAATTCCTAGGGGGGAAAAATAAGATGTGTTATCTTGCAATTTGTTTCCAGAGCTCATCTAGGAGAAGGCATGCACATCTTTCTTAGACTAATTATCTGCAGGGAAAGTAGAATATGCCATGGTTAGGTTGAATCAACACTTATTAAATATTTAATAACTTCAGGCTAATCAGCAGTGAAAGAGCCATCTACACACTTTACATAATGATTGTAATACCCGAGAAA
The DNA here is from genome assembly GCF_000327345.1 of Myotis davidii. Taxonomy (NCBI): domain Eukaryota; kingdom Metazoa; phylum Chordata; class Mammalia; order Chiroptera; family Vespertilionidae; genus Myotis; species Myotis davidii. The sequence continues at coordinate 209,467 of NW_006290553.1, forward strand.
GATGCTGAGTGAATTGGCAGGGAAGCAGCAAAAATCATAGAATTTATGCCATTAAAGAACTGCTACTGGATTTATCATGGAGAAATGCCATGGGAATCAGTTTAGCTCAAATAAACGTATGCTGTCGTTCAAGTTTTGTTTTCTAGGGTTCCTTATACCTGAGCATTACAGCACATGGTATATTAACTTGCATTTAAAAAATATATCAGTCCAGAAGGTGAAGAGTAAGCAAGGCAAGGAAACCATCATTTATCATCTAGTGACTGTTAAAGGTTAAAACCACTTGTGGTTCTGGTTCTCCAGTGGTTGCTCCTTTCTCTCTTTCTATGCTGCTATTTTTCTAGATTCCCCATAAACTTTGGTGGAGAAACTGTTTTCACACTTTTCTTCTCATGATATACTTATTTTGTAGAATTTCATTTACTCTTCTGTTCTTTTAAAAAAATAAAAATCAACTTGTTTTTCCCCCTGAGATTAAAAGCAACCAATGTTTTGAATAAAAAGAAATTATGCAGATCTGACCTATAAAGTAGAATGTTAACTTCTTTCTGAAATTCTATTCCTTGAATTTTATGGTTATCCATCACTTGTTGACTTATGATTTATACAACCAGCACTGTTTCTTGCCTGAGTTTTAGCTATGCATTAAAATGTTGGAACTAGATTTCTGACAGATAACATGAAAGTCAAAATATCCAAAACTTAACTTAGCATATTTTGCCCCAATCATTCTAATAAAATGCCAGTTTAAGTTGGTGTTTATACTTCTTCAACTTTCATGTACTTTGAATTAATTAGTAAGACATAGGTTTTTTTACCTCTTGAATATTTCCTGGATACATTTCTGCCCTCTATCTTCATTGCCATTGCCATTACTTTAATTCAATTACTTACCTTTTTATAAACCTGATTTCCTTGCTCCTATCTCCCCACACGCCTAACCCCAATTCATCCTGCACCATGGCTGAAGTGATTTAGTTTAAGTTTCTCAGAACATATGAAACCATCCACAATTTAGTTCAACATTTCATATATACTCCTATTTCCTGACTTAAAGCTTCAGTAATTAAACTGCCTAATCTTCCCTGCTCTATGAATCCACCCTTCCTTTCAAAAACATTTGATATTTTATACTTTGATGCTGCTTCCTTACATTGATTCTTCTTCCTGGACAGCCCTGACCCCATCCATTAGATAACCTTACTCCTCTTCCTTGGGTTTTTACTCTTTTCTTAGGACTAAATTTGCATTGACTTCCCCCAGGAAGCCCTCCTGACCTGTTTCTGCTGGATTTGGTATTGTGTCTCTGTAGTTCTTCCTCTTTGTTCTGGAAACTCCTTGATGGCTGGGACGATTCCTTCTCACCAATGCCTTTCCAGTCCTCCAGAGAATCTGTAAAGCAACTTATCAGCAAACGTTTAAACAGTGAGTGCAAAAGAGGATAAGTGGAAATGACCAACAAAGGAACAAACAAAATGCATCAATTATGGAGTCCAACTCTTTACCTCTTTGCTACCTACACTAATAAAACAAACATGCAAATTGACTGTACGTTTGCTATGCCATAAGCCCCACCCACCAGCCAATCAGAGCGACTGTATGCAAATTAAGCCAACCAACATGGTGGCCAGCAGCCACAGAGCTGGAGTGAGCAGGAGGCTTAGGTTGGCCCTGGCGATGGAGGAAACCAAGCTTCCCTCCCTCCTGCCCTGGCAGGCTCTGAGGTCCTCTCAAGGCTACAAAGTTTCACCCCTTTGTTTCTTTTCTCTCTTAAGGATCTTCATTTTTCATTTTACTAGGATGTTGCTTTGAAAACCTGAAGGGGGTGTGACCAGCTGCTAACAGTTATCAGCCCCTCACCCAGGATGCCAGGCACCCCAGTGGGGACCCTCACCCTGAGAGGGGTGTGACCAGCCTGCAAACACCCATCAGACCCTAACCCAGACTATCTAGGCACCCCAGCGGGACCACCACCCTGATCCAGGACACCCTTCAGGGCAAACCAGCTGGCCCCCACCCATGCACCAGGGCTCTATCCTATATAATAAAAGGGTAATATGCAAACTGACCTTAACAGCACAACGACTGGGAATGACTGGTCACTACTACACACACTGACCACCCAGGGAAGACACTCAATGTAGGAACTGTCCCCTGGTGGTCAGTGCATTCTCACAGGGGGAGCTCTGCTCAGCCACAAGCCAGGCTGCCAGATGTCAGTACAGCGGTGGTGGTGGGAGCCTCTCCCGCCTCCTCAGCAGCGCTAATGATGTCCAACTGCAGCTTAGGCCTGCTCCTGCTGGCAAGTGGACATCTCCCGAGGGCTCCCGGGCTGCCAGAGGGATGTCTGATTGCCAGCTTAGGCTCAATCCCCCGGGGAGCGGGCTGAAGCCACCAGGTGATCATACTCCGAGGGGGTCCCAGACTGCGAGAGGGCACAGGCCGGACTGAGGGACTCCCCCCCCTCCCCGAGTGCACAGATTTTTGTGCACTGGACCTCTAGTCCTATGTAATAAATAGCTAATATGCAAATGGTTGTCACCCTCACACAGTCATGTCATAATGGCTCAGACACTCAAAACTGGGGAGAGAGGAATGGGGACCAGCCAGACACAAAGGAGCTTGCAAGAGAGGAATGGGGACCAGCCAGGCTGTGGCCTGGGAGAGGGACAAGCCACCCGCCCCACAGTCCCAGATGCCTGTGGCTGCAGCCCAGGTTAAGTCTCCTATCCATGGTCCCCTGTGGCTGTGGCTGGCCCAGGCAAAGCTGGCCTGGGTCCTGGGTGCTGTGGCCAGCCAGAGGGAGGGAAGCCCAGGTCCCGGGTGCCTGCGACCAGCCAGAGGAGGGAATCCTGGGTCCTGGGTGTGGGGTGAGGCAGAGGCAGTTAGGTGTGATCAGGTCAGCAGCGGAGCGGTTAGGGGCGATCAGGCAGGCAGGCAGAGGTGGTTAGGGGTGATCAGGCAGGCAAGTAGAGGGATTAGGGGTGGCCAGGCAGGCAGGAAGGCAAGCAGTTAGAAACCAGCCGTCCCAGATTGTGAGAGACAGTCTGACATCCCCCGAGGAGTCCCAAATTGGAGATGGTGCAGGCTGGGCTGAGGGACCCCTTCCCCCTTTCCACGCCCCCCCCCCAACCCGTGCACAAATTTTGTGCACTGGGCCTCTAGTAACTTTATAATTACCACTTTGATGAGTGTGGTTTCTCACTTCTAGGGTAATGATTAGCAGTTTTATAAAGATGGCTTTCATAGTCCTCCAGCATCTACTTAACTACTGGACATCTCCCATTTGGATGTTGGGCTTTTAAATTCCCTGCAAGGCCATTCACCATTATTCCATGGTGATCCTTTAATCTGACTCTTCCATGTTACTATCTGTCCTTTGGTAATCTAATCAATTATAATATGATATATTCTTTTCTTATGGTATTTTTTTTCTGAAATTACTTCTTTCTTTTAAATTTCTTCATTATCATTACACTTTAAATTCTCATAGCTTTGTTCTTAAGTAGCAGCATACTACTAGATTTCTTTCCTTCCTTTCTCTTCTTTTAAATACATTTTGGTCTGATCTGGCTCCAATATTACTAGTACTTTTCTTAATTTGGTTTTACTTTTCAAATAAATAAACTCCCCACCTCCCCCCAAACATTATGGTATTTAGCTGAACTGTCCAAAAATGTCTGTCATAAACTATCTTTCACTAAAAAATGGATAATATATATTTCATTTTTTCAATCTTTCTTTCCCCCTCTTTTTCTCCCTCCATCCTCCCTTCCCTTGCTTCCTACTTTTCTTTCACTTTTATTCTTTCTTCATCGGAAAAGATTTCATTCTTGAATTTTACACACAACTTTAAAAGTAACTTTGGGGTAAATAATCATTAATGAATGAATGGATAAAAAGGTACTGTGTTCTTAGTTCTTTTCATGGGGTCAGTACCCATTGGCTCTTTGATCTACATCATATTCATTCATGTTTTTCAGCCTCTGCTTCTGTGATGATACCTTCACCATATCATAATACTTGCTAATTTAAAAAAAATGCTAATATTTGCTTTATCATACTTAATCTAAGGAGTCAGTTTAGTGACAATAAGAGGATTGCCATTAAAGAAATTTAAAAAAAAATTGAAAGCCATAGATAATAGTGTCTTAAAAATTTACATTTCAGAATAATTCTGATATTTTCTTTAGAGTAAATAACTATTCTAATTGCACTCTTTTGTACATATTGATTAATATTCTGTATTAGGGAAAAAGTTTTGACCTCGCTTTAGTAAACAGACTTATTGTAAATCTTAGACAAATGATTTCATGTGGACCAAATGGAAACAATACTTCAGAAGGGGGAGCAAATTCACATTTGAAAGTATTAAAACTTCTCAAACAGCTTTAGCTAAAATCAAGACCAAACCAGAAATCCAAAATAGAAGTCCTCTCAGCCCAGTTATTACCTTTGTTGATGCTTCCTCTGTGGTTACTCTGTCTACGGGAGGAGACTCTAAAGCTAGACAGACTATTTGCTTTTTAATAGCGAGTTAGCCAGACCATCAATTGCTTGATGATGCTGTGGCTCTGAATACAGTGTAGGGTATTAGATTAATGGCTTTTTCTTGAGTTAGGAAATAAAAAGCAGGACCCCTGCTTCCCCATTTCAGAATTCTTTGTTCCCTGAACCACATAGAGGATTAGTTTGAATAGTGGTGTGTAAAAAGGATTCAGTCTTACAGATCCTATCACATTTTATCACTCTGGTAAGGGAGGGTTCAATGTAATAAGACATGGTATTAACTGTATTTGCTTTTTTAAAGGAATTTTATATAGATTAGTACCCCTGGACTCTTTTTCTGGTTTTCTTTCTTTTTGTGTGTGTGGCTGATGATAGTGGGATTAGCACAAAAAGGAGGTAATGGCGACAGGGGTGGAGGGGATTTTGAAGGTGCAGCTTTGATACATATGGGAGGTTTGGGACTCACAGGAAAACACTGTCCCACATCCTTTGTTCAGAAATCTCCACGATCAGGATCCAATAGGGAAGTCTCAGTGGTTTTTAGTTTCTGCCTAATGGAAAATAAGCAGAAAAGATCTCTCTTTGGTAGCACTCTGCTGCTAAGTTGTCTATCAGTCAATCTGTAGTCTCACAAACAGAAATGAATGAACACAAAAGCAGGTTCCCTAGTTGGGATTCTGCATCCCCATCCTCAGTTGCTACAGTCACCACTTCTCCCCTCTGTATTCACAACCACAATCTCTGTTTAGTATTTAATTTCTTTTCAGCAAACACTGAGCACCAGGCATTGTATTAGGTGTTGAAGGGGAATAGGAGATGAATATAAAGCCTGGCCTCTGCCCTTGTTCTCATTGTATCTCAGAGTGATTTACTTGTTTGGTAATCTAGATTAGAAACTAGTCACCGAAAATACACCTGGCGACATAACTAAGTAAAAAGACACTAACTATAGCAAGTCACGGGAAATAGGATCAGGTTATAGCATAAGGTAGATGGAGAGGGACTATAACAACACCTGGATACCAAACAACTATAGTGAAGATGCTCTCATGGGGATCCTCCCAGTTGACTTTGGTTTTTAGTGCTACTTGGAGTTAAAGCAGACACACAGTGCTTCTCTTTGCAAACAGATATACATGCTGAAAAGATATCCAATAAACTTGATCAGCCTCTGACATTTAATAATTAACAGTTTCAGAACATTTTTTATTATTAATTTAAATGTAGATAAACTGTAAATATCAAAACTGAAATGAATAAAGCCTGTTTCATTCTTTTGTCTTGTCTAGTGATGATGATTTGCATAAATCACCATTTTCTCCAAAAGGAATATGGATAATACATTATGCAAATATTTTCTTTTCTGCTCCTAATTTATAGAACATGCAAAATTACCATCTTTATCTGAGAAATACAAAACCTGAGACATTGAACTGGTGTATTGACTTCTAAAGGGCAGGAAACCAGGATTAGAATTCCTAATTTTAGAACCAGAATCTACATTGCAGGCAGAAATAGGTTGTCCAAAAAAGATACTTTTGCTACAGTTCTTTGGTCTTAATCAGCTTATTTGCTTTCCAGCTAGATTTTTAACATGCTCAAGAAATCCCTAGAACAAGGTTCCTGTACTGGGTAAGGGAGAGAGCGGGCACGTGCCCTCCCCTTTTATTTGGCATAGGTGGTTTGATAGGAAGGAATTTTTCAAGTAAGAGGAAATCTTTTTGACTAATGGTACTTTCTTTCCAAATTCATTGCATTGGGAAGACAACATAAAATAGTCACTCCTGGCTACCAAACGCAGCTTTAGACTGCTAATGATTTGGAGTTTAGGTATTTTAAATTTAGCATTTTCATGTGCTTTAATGTTAAAGACATGCAAGTTAAAAATTAACTGTATTTCCAAGATGCTGCAACACTTTTGTAAACTTCATGAATTGTTTACACTTCTCCCTTTCATACTTCCAAATACTTTGCAAATAGCTAAGAAATTAACCATAATGGTTTTAAGCAGCCTGTTGTTGATGCAGTGTCTTAACATATTTTGACATACATGGGAGTTTTCCAACACATAAATTGCGATTGTGTTTCAGAATTTCTCAAGTTTCAACCACCTGCATTAGAAACAAATGATGCAAGTTATTTTCTTGGCAACTGCCACTGCTTTTGGCTTTATTTTAAAAGGAACCTTGCAATAGCGAAGGAGGAATACTTATATCTTAAAACAACAATAAACAACAAACCCACACAGATTCTTAGGCCTGAGAAGGACTTCAAACCCAGTCAATCCCCCTGTTCCCAAGAAGAACCACCTCCATTCCTGGTAGACATTCATTTGCATGTCATGACATCAGCTCTTTCACCAGTAGGGCCTCATCTCTTGAATTATGTATTATCTATAAATGTATTCTTTTAAATTTAAAATAGCTGAGAGATAAGGTAAGATTTAGTGGAAAAAGAATAGGGTCTTGAATCCAAAGGACTTAACTTCATGTTCCTACTCCTTCCCTTTTTTTTTTTTTTTTAGAGAGAGAGAGAGAGCGGGAGGGAGGGAGAGGGATAGAGAGATAGAAACATTAATGAGAGAGAAACATCAGTTGGCTGCCTCCTGCACATTCTCTACTGGGGATTGAGCCTACAACCCAGGCATGGGCCCTGACTGAAATTGATCCAGTGACTTCTTGGTTCAAGGGTTGATGCTCACCCACTGAGCAACACTGGCTGGACTCCAACTCCATCTTTGACCCTGTGTACAACTTGTAATAATTTTTTAAATCATTCTGAAGCTCATTTTCTTCATCAATAAAATGGGCATAATAACAACTTCATAAATTATTGTAAGGATTAAATGATATAACCTGTGTAAGTTTCTAGCATAGTATTTAGCATCATAGACGGATGTTTTCTTTAATCCTCATATGAGCAAGATGAGAAAGAAGTTATCTGTATTTCAAAGAAGAATTTGAAGATAAGAGTGATGATGTGATTTCTTCAAGTCCTATTCTAAGTAAATAGGAATAACCAGGATGATCAAATAACCTCTTATGTGAACACTGAGAAAGAAGACACCTACTAAGAAGAGCTCCTGGTGGCTAACTGGGCTCAATTTTTAAAAAATAATCTAGCAGCCATTTCTATATAGGGGCCTCTCATACAAACTGCACTTCAGGAAGAGGCCTGCACTGAACTACCTGCCTCTGAACTGAATTGTACTATATTTCTGCCATTTGAGCCAGGCTTTATAGAGGAGTTCCTAGACTTCTATTTCAGCCAATGGGACTGAGGCTTTTCCCATCTGGTCATAGCTGCATAGCTTCAAACAACCTGCGCAGCTCCAAACAATCAGTGCAGCTCAATTTTAACCAATTAGGACAGTATCTTTTGGACCAATCAAACTGTGAGGATTTTGAGTCTTCATTTGCGTGAGGCCAGATCAATCAGAGACCAGGGGCAGGGTCTTTTGTTTATATAACCCAACTCCCCTCTAGCTCTTAAAGCGCATTTTTCTTTCCATGGCAATCTAAAGACTGCATCTCCCTGGCTGAGCTGAAACACCAAAGATGTCTCACTGGAGCAGAGCAGAGCAGACCAGCACAGCCCAAAACAGACTAGCTTGCAGCAGAGCAAAGAATAGCATAACCAGCAGGAGCAGAACAGAGCTGTCCAGCCAGAGAGGGGCCTGGCCCGAGGGCTGCCTCACAGCTGTGCTGTTTTCACCTTCTTATTGTATCACAATTGAGTTGTTCCACAGCTATTCTGTTCTCACAACAGTGCTGTATCACATCTGCACTGAATAAAGTTTCCTCCTTCACCACACCCCAAAATGGGGATCCCTGTTGGCATTGAATTGGTGCCAATAACCATTGTTTGACACTTGCCAAAGCAAATAAACTTTAAAATCTTCACGTTTCCCAAAATTTCAAATCTATCTCTCAGTACCCTATTGAATAAATATGGTGTCCATTTTTTTTCATACTTCTTACACCATAGATAAAAGAAGTCAAAATAGAACCAAGATTACCACCTTAACAAATAGTTCATTATCATTATTGCAAAGACAGGAATTAATGGTATGTGTTAACTGAATTTTAAACTTTAATGGTTTTCATGATTATGTATTACATGCCTTTCTTTCCTG
>NW_006290553.1:218766-240085 GCF_000327345.1 Myotis davidii
TGAAAGTTTCAGGAAAGCAGGGAACACATGTGTATGGTCTAACCTAGCCCTTGGCACATAATTGTTATCTATAAATATTTAAATGAATACTGTTAATTGAGGAGTAAATTTTTTTTTCATATATTCTTGTTTCTATTTCAGAAATTTTTATTTAGAATTTACATTTTCTTTCATACACAAAATAAAGTCTCATTGTTAAGGAGTATGTAGAAAATATAGACAAGATAAAAGAAAAAAATATAATTCAGCATGTCATAGTTTGATTTTTGCTTTTTTAAAAAGAGTTGAAAATTAATTTTAGTTGGATGTAAGAAACTATAGATGTTTCCCTGGGGATTTCTTGTTGTAATCACAGGGCTCTTCTCATAACAAGAGATAAAGCTTAATAATGACACTGTTTGCTTTTAAGATTCAGCAAGATGTCCCAAGGAAATACGGCAAAAACCTCTCCACATTTTTCATTTTTGTTATTATTTTGGTAACATTTTAGGGAAACACTCCCCTTTTGAATATTATAATTAACTGGAGGCCTGGTGCACAGATTTGTGCACCCATGGGGTCCCTCAGCCTGGCCTGAGCCCTCTCACAATCCGAGACCCCTCGGGGGATGTCAGACTGACAGTTTTAGTCAGATCCCCACAGGCCAGGTCGAGGGACCCCACCGGTGCATGAATCTGTGCACTGGACTTCTAGTATGCATATAAGATCTTTGGTTAATTTCCTCCTGCCCACCCTCTTCCCCCATTCCCTCTGAGATTCATCAGTCTGTTCCACGTTTCCATGCCTGAACCTTGAGCGTCTGCCCTTTGGTAGTCAGTGAACACCATAGCTACCGGTCAAATGGTTGAATGGCTTTTATACATATAGATATATCTTATCATTCTGCGCATTGATTTTCCCACGGTAATGCAGGAATATTTCTTAGTACATCTTTAATACCTCTAAAGTGTTCAGATTAATTTTATCATCTTAAACCATCTGAAAACTTCAAGTAATTACTTTTAAGAATACTACATAAATAGCTAATATTTTAGCTTTGAACACTTTAAAATCTGACTGAAAATATGTACTATACTTTCATACATGGAGCAAGAATTTGTTTCAATATTGAATTATGGAATCATAGCTTTTAGTTTAAAACACCATGATGGCTTATTTATTTCATTTATTTAGGCCTGGGAACTTGAGAGTGTTTTAAAACTTGTCAGTTAAAATTTTTTATGATGCATTTTTTAATATATTTTATTGATTTTTTACAGAGAGGAAGGGCAAGGGATAGAGAGTTAGAAACATTAATGAGAGAGAAAGATCCATCAGCTGCCTCTTACATGCCTCCTACTGAGGATGCACCCATAATCAAGGTTCATGCCCTTGACCAGAATCAAACCTGGGACCCTTCAGTCTGCAGGCTGATGTTCTATCCACTGTACCAAACTGGTTTGGCTTATGATGCATTTAAGATGGCATTTATCCTCCTATGTTATAAATATGTAATATGTAAATTTTCCATCACTTCCTCACACAAAGATGGCCACACCCATGTAGTCAAATATGGTTGCCCCCATGTGGTCACATGATGGTCACCACAAGATGGCAGGCAGGGGAGGGCAGTTGGGGGTGACTAGGCCTGCAGGGAAGGGAGGGCAGTTGGGGGGGACCAGGTCTGCAGGAGACGGCAGTTGGGGGTGACCGGGCTGGCAGAGGAGGGCAGTTGGGGGCAATAGGGTTGGAAGGGGAGCAGTTAGGCATTGATCAGGCAGGCAGGGGAGTGGTTAAGGGGTGATCAGGCTGGCAGGAAGAAGTGGTTAGGGGCAATCGGGCAGGCAGGCAGGTGAGTGGTTGGGAGCCAGCATTCCCAGATGGTGAGAGGGATGTAAGACTGCTGGATCCTGTGGAATCAGGCGTAAGCCAGCAGTCGGACATCCCCTGAGGGGTCCCAGATTGGAGAGGGTGCAGGCTGGGCTGAGGCACACCCCCAGTGCATGAATTTTGTGCAATGGGCCTCTAGTTTTAAATAACTTTGTTCTTTATTCTTATTTTTTTGACCATAGAACTTTTACTATCTTTTGACACACTTTAATTATACTCACTTCTTTCTTAGAGCATCTAAACATCTTTTTAATGTTCATGTTTTAAAAATAAAATAATACAAGTATATAAATAAAAAAATAAACTAAAGGATTTATATTAAAAATTAGAGTTTCTTGCCCCTCACCCTTCCTCACCCCTTCCTACACTCAGTTCTACTCTTATTTAACTCCTTTAGCTATAAATTTTTATGTATCTCCATATGTTAAAATAGTATTTTAAAAATGCTCTTTATGGGTGTTTCCATTTTAAATATGAACTTTTATTAATTGAGTTTTAAGCTACTACCATTATCCTTCTTTCTCTACCTCCCCACATTTTGTCACAATTTTTGGTTAAGTCAACAGCCAGTGTTTGTATTATTATTATTATGTAACTATTAGTCATTACTGAGCCAAATAATGCATTATTATTTTAATAATACACTGCCTTTTGTATGTCCTGGAGTTCATACTTCTTCTTGTTTTGCTTAGTTTTCTATTTGCCTGTCAATAATCCTTTATCAAATGCTCCAACAGATCTGCCTAGTAATAATTTTTTTCAAACACTCAAAAGTCAAGATAATCATAGTTTCATTTATTATTATTCTTGTAAGCTACCCATTACCAGCTCTTTAACCTCATGCTCTAATATGGACTATTTCTTTCTAGACCTATTGCACAACTGCTGCCCTGGAACTTATTTTTTAATTTTTTTATTTATTTTGTTCTATTTATTGATTTGAGAGAGAGAGAAAAAGCCATTGATATGTTGTTCCACTCATTTAGGCATTCATTGATTGCTTCTTATATGTGCTCTGACCAGGGATTGAGTCTAAAACCTTGACCTATTGGGATGACACTCTAATCAACTGAGCTACCTGTCCAGGGATGGAACTTCCTAATAAATTTTCTATATGGAACCTACTGTTTCTTTCATTCCATGTCAACCTTTTTCTTTCATTTGTTTTACCAAAATATGTCTTCCAGTAGCCACTCAAGAAGGCAGAAATCGGTAGTAAACTTTTGACTCAATAAGTGTTGAACATATCTTTATTCTACCATTTCATTTGATTGATAGTTTGAATGAGAATGGATTACTAAGGTAAAATAATTTTGCCTGAGAAGTTGAAAGGCATAATTCCTCAGTGTTTTAGAGTCCAGTGTGGCTGATGAAAATTGCTATCATGATTTTCTTTTTTTGTATTTTGGTATTTGTTTTTGCATCATTTCTGGAAGCTTTTAGAATTTTATTTTATGCCTGTTGTCCTGAATTTTTTATTTCACTCATTAGCCTAGTCATTCTGTGAAATTTTCATATGCATAATTTATTTCTCTGTAATTTTTAAGTTCTTTATTTTGATGGTGGAGTGGGGATAAAGTTACATAATGGTTAGATTTTTGGATATTCCCTATTGATTCTCTGGGATTATCACAATTTATCTAAATTTCCCCCATGTTTTTTTACGATTTATTTGGCTTTATATAGTTGAACTTCTAATTTTTAATTTCAATTGTATTTGAATTTAAAGGTCTGTTTATGATATATATTATCTTTTCCTCCTATTAATGATAGACTCACCTTTCCCTGGAATGTGATTACTAAACCCACCAGTCCCTGGAATGGCGATGACTTACTATAAATGTGATATGGCCCCAACCCAGAAGGAACATCTTGTATGGACATATACACTGACTAACAACGAGCTCTCACCAAGTACCCGAAGCCCTCGTGCCTTCCTCATTCTCCTTAAAGAGTTCTAACCGCTGCACGGGCTGCTGCTCTCCCTTTGCAAGACAGCTCGGCAGGTCTTTTCTCTAATAAAGCCTGTGTCACCTCGTTTTTGGCCTCCAACTGATCTTTCAATTAGCAGTTATGTTTCTTTTTGTTTGCTTGTTTGTTTATTTATTTATTTATTTATTTATTTATTTATTTAAAACACTATGTCTTCTCTTGATCCTAAATGTGTGTATGTGTGTGTGTGTGTGTATATATATATTTTACATAATTTTTATCTACTCTCTATATGTAGTTTTTCTTTTCTTCCTTTTTTCCCCCTTACTTTTTTGTGGTAGCTTTCGTTTGGTATTCCTTTTGCTTTTGCTTTTTGCTATGAATACATTCTTTAAATAATAGTTTATCTTGATTTGTCCATTCATATTTCAGAGCCATGTGAAAACTCATTAGAAACTGAATGTCTTCATGGGAGAGTGGGCTTGTTAGTTGGCAGATTAGTTAACTCTATAGTGAGCAGGAAGAGAGCCAGCCTTTTTACTTAAATTCATTTTATTTGTCAAGCACAGTTCACATTCAAAATTATCTGTCTGAGTTTTGGATGTACAGCATAGTGGTTAGATAATCATGTATTTTACAGACTGGTGACGCCAATATTTCAAGGTGGATACTTGAAATACTGGGGAGACCCAGCCTTTTAATTGATGGACCACACAATGTCACAACAATGACTTCTTTTCTTGTGCTATAGACTTATACACAAAAAGTTCGCTTTTCCAGCTTCTTGTGGCAGAATGGAAAGAGAAAATCCTTTCATCCAATTTCTAGGCAAGAGAATGAGGGGGAACCAGGAGTGTGCAGTGGATAGATTTCACCCCATCTCATTTTCACTGTCACACATCCTTCTACTCTCCACTGTGCCCCTGTCACAAAGTCTATAGCGTTTCAGGGAATAGACAGCTGTTGTCCTGCTAGTGCAGTGGGATGTGGGGAATAATCCTCTTCTCACAGGCATGGAGAAGGGGACCTGTAAGATTCTAACTGCCCTGTATACAGTCTTCCAGCTCATCTTTTCAGTCCTTGCCCATCCTATTTCCTTGGTACCTCCAAAGTTTAATCTCTCAAAAGCTTTAAGTCAGATTGCCTCACTGCTCCTCAGTTCACCTTCAGGCACCTGGATTGTTACTTTACCCAAGAAAATCAGGTATCATATCTTCTGCTTTTTGTCCTCCAGACATTCATTGAAACTTTTTTTGCTATAGTATCTCTTCTTTTGTGTTATTTTCCATGGGGGTTAATAACAATTTTTTTTCCTGCGATGTCATTTGTGCATTTTACTGCTGACAGCTCACTCAGAGTGTAACAGTGTCAGCCATCTGCTTCTTCTTATTGTGTTTTCTTTTCATGATATGTTTTCTTTTCATAGCAATAGCATTTTCATACATCCTATTCAGATTTCCAAAGCATTTACAAAATGTCTTTGGCTCTTGCTTTTCACGGGTGATCTGTAATGTTGGCATGTTAGTGTGATGCTAATCATACTTTTTCTTGCACTGCAAAATTTTTGAGGATCCTGTGTTGTTTCTTCTGTGTTTTGTTTAGTAGCATTCTGTAGGGTGATGGGTTTGAAATCTTTCCTAAACTTTATCATATTAGGCTTATTTGTATAATTCTCCAAAGCCTTGCTATCTCAGTCCTTGCTGCTGCACTGTGTTGGGATCTTCAGACACTTCTCACTATGAAGCGTTTGAACGCTCTATAGAGGAAGTCCCTGAAGACCATGATTTCCAGCATTTCTCCTGGGTTTCCCTCTTTTTCTTTTCTCTCTTTTTTTTTGTTTTATGCTTTTCTTTCTCAGTTTTCTCCTGCGACCATTTACAGAATTGGCAGCCCTCCTACTACTTACTACCTGCCAGATAGTTTTCAGGGATTTGCTATTTCTTTCTGGCTAGAATTGAAGTATTCATTGGTGTAATTGGGTGTATCGGACTGACCTTGGAGGACTGTCAGACAGTTCTCACACAAAATCACAGATGGCTCACTTTTTCCAATTTTAAGATTTGTACAGTTATTGCCTTTCTGTGTACTCAGAGGGAAGAGAGAAATGGTGAAGGTAGTTTCTGTTTCCCTAGTGATGAGCATAATACCAGTGGACCAATGACTGCAGTTACATGTATATAAAACTTTATAGTTAGGGGGATTTCCAAAGAATGTTGGCAATAGTAATTTTCTGCTTAATTTTTGACATTATTTCCAAATTTGGCCATTGTTACATATTACTAAATATTTTTAGGGTGAACTCAGGAGACCTTTTAAAGTCTTTTACGAGACATCATTTAAAATGGTAACTTCATATAATTTTATTTAAATTTAAAACAATAATATTATGCACAACATTTTCATTTTTTTCTCCAACTATGGTAAGATTTGTTTAATAAGAAAGATGTCAGATTTTAGAGATGGTTTCTAATACAAGAATGATTGGGTCGTCATTGCTTACTATGTTTCAAAAAGGACAAAAACAATATTTCTTTATTACTTGTCTTCCAAATTCTAAATGTCATGCAAAATCTTAGAGCAAAATATCAGACTTGGGTTCATTTGAGATAACTTCAACACTGCCAATGATTTTTTTTCCCATTTTGTGCCAATGAATTTTAATTCAAATTTCTTTCCATCAAAACTTATCCTATCTAATAAAGAGGGAATATGCTAACTGACCCTCACACCATCACAAAGATTGCAGTGCCCACAGCCAATAAGGAGGGAATATGCTAATTAACTGTCACACCCTCAAAGATGGCAGTGCCCACAGACACAAGATGGCAGTGCTCAGTTCCCTCAGCCCCGCCATGGTGGCAGGCGCATGGCAAGGATGAGTCCACCCCCAGGCAGGCCCAGCCATTCCACGTGCCTGCCTCCAGAGTCTTCCAGTCCCCTCAGCCTCTCAGCCACCCAGGGCCGGCCTGAGGCAGAGAAAAGCCTTGGATGTTGGTTTCCCAGCCCCCCAGGGCAGACCGAGTCTCAGGTAACCTGAGGCTTGCTGAGGCTGGCTGAGGCTTGTGCTGCTGGCTGTGGCAGCAGCAGAGGTGTGATGGGGCGTCACCTTCCCCTGATCGCCAGGTTGCCTCCTGCCCCTGAGGGCTCCTGAACTGTGAGAAGGGGCAGGCCAGACTGAGGGAACCCCCCTCCAGTGCATGAATTTTCATTCATCGGGCCTTTAGTTTAAAATAATAGCAATTCTTATACTCAATAAGTATATTTTAAGTGACGACTATGTACCCCATGTATTTCAATGTTGTAAAAAGGAAAACTCAGTATCTCTGTAATTATGTGATTAGGAGGAGAAAGGGGTTAGTTATAGAGAAAACATAGTTTTATTTTAAATTCCAATAGGTTCTATTTGAGTATACTTTTTAGCTAGCTAAGATTGTAGCTGCTATTGCAGGCAAAAAAATAAAATTAAAATAGAAAGCACATTATGCCTCATAAAAATGTAAACAAGAAATACCTAATAGGAAAGTTTATCATACAAAGTATCTTTGAGGGTTGTTTTCATTGACCTGTGTTAGAATAATAATACCAATATTATGGTGCAGTAGCTAAGAGCAGACAATGCTTTAATGTAATATTTGTCAAGTTGTTCAAAGTGTATTTGATTCTCACTTTATTTGTTTGCAAAGTGTACAATCATAGGTTTTAGTGAGGATTAAAATATAAGGTAGTTTTTGGTAAATTCTATGCAGATTTTGGTAGAACTATGATTTAATACACTGAAAAAATATTCTTTTATGGATCTGGATTTGTAAATCTAATATATGTGTCTTCCTTTCACACCAGTTTGGTTGGCCAATAATGTCTGAACTTACCTGCTCCTACTTGCTCACTGGAACTAATAAAGGAAATGATGTTGCTTTGATTAGACAACAATGAGCTTTATATCCCTAATTCCTGGAATATTGTGAGTGCATACAAAGTATGTGTTGAATTAATTAATAGCAAAAATTAAACCAGCATTCTTAATTTATTAGAACCACTTCATTTATTAGAACCACTTCATTTTAACCTGCAGAATGTCTGCATAAGGATTACAAGGTATCTCCAAACCTCACTCGTCAGTATTAAATATAGATGAAGGCTCTTAATATAGATAATTTTTCCATGCAATCACAGCTTGGGAATGTATCCTCTATTCTTCACATAGAAAAAGAAAATTTAGACATTTTTTCATGAAAGGATTACCTCCACTTTTCTTTAAAAATCTGCAATGGAGAGTTCTTGTACCTTTGTCCAGAAGGTGATGTTCAAGGGCTCATTGAGGGATTTAAAGAACTATAATACTTTCTGTCTCATAAAGCTTATGAGATATTTCAAGAGATAAACAAAAGAACTCAAATGTTTTCAGTGCATTAGTTAGTACACATAAAATCTACAGGTATAAGAGTTAGAGTTGTACAAAGAAGATTACATAAAGAAATTGAGACTTGATTTGGGCTTTGAAGGAAGAGTAGCATACACTGTATTTGAATACAAGGAAGAGTGGGAAGAAGAGGAGTTCTTGAAGTTATCAATTTTCTTTCTATTTAAAATGGGCATTGGTTTCTTCTAACATGAAGTTTGTTAGTAGTAAAATTATTTTAATTTGGTGGTATTTCTGAAAAATAATATGAATATATTGCCACTTAAAAAATGTTAGGGAGGAAAAACTTGGTAACTCATGTGAAAGAACCAAAACTACAATTCAGGCATAGCCAGGTGCTTAGTAATTTATTTTCCCTTCAGGTTTTCCTTTCCATTCTTGGATAAGGTTGTATTTATGACTCTTTTCCCTTGTAGTTTTTAATTGTTAGTTAGTTACAGGTTGGGTTCTCTAGAAAGCAGCTTCTGATATGAGGATGAGGGATACCCAGGAAGGAGGTGGAACCTCAGGGTGGCAGTTTTCTCCAGCTGAGAATGGTTTTATAAGATACTGAGGTATCTGAGTTACTAGCACTCTTCCAGTTTCTGGAGAAGTAAGTCTTTTGGTCCTGAAGGGGGATCTGGCCAGCATATCAAAATATCTACTGCAGGAGGTAAAGCCATTTAATGGAGATCTGAATGCCAAAAGCATCATTTTGCCTGGATGCAAATTCAGATGAAGGTGTGGGTCATCCAGGAAATATTGCCAACACCAGTCTCCAAGGGCTACTACCCCTTCACTGGAATAAAGAAGAGCTATAAGGCCTGTCCTACTTTGCTTGGGCTGCCATAAAAAATACCTCCCACTAAGTGACTTAGCAATAGAATTTTACTTTCTCACAGTCTGTAGGCTGGAAGTCTGAGATCAGAGTGTCAGACAATTCCATTTCTGCTGAGAGCTCTCTTTCTGGCTTGCAGACAGCCACCTTCTGACCATGTCCTCACATGACCTTCTCAGTATTTGGATGTGGAAATAGTGCAATTGGTATCTTTTGTTTAAGAGCACTAATCCTAGCAGATTAGGGTCTCACCTTTATGACCTAATTTAAACTTAATTACTTCCTTAGAAGCCCCAACCAAATAAAGAGATAGGCTTTCAACATATAAATTTTGGGGTGGAGGCACACACATCTATAACAGAGTCAGCTAACTTTGATTTTCACATATGTTTCTTTATGAAACAGGAGAAATATAAATTATAAATGATTCCTGTTCCCCTAAAGAAGTGACTGTTTTCACTTTGTTTGTTTTTTTAAACATTGAGCAACAAAATTTAGCACTACTCCCCGACTCTGATAAACCTCATATGAATTTTTCCTGCATTGACCTTTTTTACAAGTCGCTTGAGTGGTCTTGTATCAGTGTGTGCTGATGATTACATGCCTCATTGAAGAAGTGCCAGGCAATGAATTTTAGTCTAATTTTCTTCCCCTCAAAAGCCATTCATTTACTCAATAAGTATATTTTAAGTGACTACTCTGTATCCCATACATTTCAATTTATGTTTAATTTACCACTACCCCCATTCACAATTATTTACATAACTTATGAAAATTAGAACATCCTCAAATATTCTTAGGTTTAATCTCTAATTTAAAATTAAATTATCAAAAAATTAAATTATTAAGCAGTGCCAACATTAAAAAGCATTTTTTGTTATGTATAACATGAAAATTCCTAGAGTTGTAGTTAGAAATAGCAATAAATTGCTCAACTTTTCAGAGTTGGGGTTTAGGTTACAAATCAGTTAGCTACATTGATTGATAATTATGGAAAAAGGATTTTTGTGGTTGTAAATGACTGGATTAAGTGGAATCTTTTATAAACATATACATCACAGTATGCCTTCTTAATATTTGACCTTTTGATAACTATCAAGCATCTGCTTTTCTCAACTCTTAATGGACTATGGAGAATTCACTACTTAAAATAGAGCTCTCTTTTTTCTTTTGAATATCTACTTGACAGTGCAATGTACAAAGCTATTCCTTTGATATTTGGATATTACAAGGGAGAAGACTGAATATCTTATTGTGTAAGTAGTGAAGAAATATTTTATAGGTTTTGGGGAGAGTGGTGGTGAGGGCAGTGTTCAGATAGTAGATGGGGACCTGAGATGAGGAAGTGGAATAAACATTTTTACATTACAAAAGTCTCAGTATTTATTGAGTCCTCATGTCCTATTTGTCTTTACTTCCTCTTTTGTGTTTAGCAGATTATAGATAACAATGATATATAAGGTTTGAGAGTCTCCCCTAAACCTGACCCTACTGGCAAGTTGCTCATAAAATCCACAGCACACTTTCTCCCAGGCATAGCATGGAGGATTGAGTCACATTTTAATCTCTTGTTTCTGGAATATTTCAGCTGGAGGGTAGAGAACAGTTCCGTTGTTCTCTGTGACAGCTTTATGTGTTCTTTAGACAATGATGAGCAGTCGAATTTCTTTCTTTTCTCTTCTTCATTGATTCACATGCCAACTTTAAAAAATTCACTGTTGAAATATGTGACTTGTCACATCCAGGAACTAACATTATCTTCTTGTTAAACTCATCTTACAATACTTCTTAAATGGATTCTGACCTGAGGGCTAAACCAATCACTTTAAGTTCATCTTTTGTGAAGTTCCTATAAACTATTTGGAATTCAATCTTGCTGAAGGTGTTTCAAATATATCATCATTTGTAGACACCAATCTTTGTTTGTGGCGCCAATTTGGAAAACCACGTTATGCTGCAATACTGTATACCAGTATACATTTATATCTGTCCTTTCAAGTAATGTCAGTCAGAGAGTAACACTTTATATCATCAAAGGCCAATATTTATGAAATGGTTATAAAACAAAGGAATTATTCTGTGAATAATAAGGAAGATTCACAGGACAGAGAAGAGTAAATCCTTCAACAAATAAATATTTTTCCTGAAAATGAGGGCACAAACCAAGTGTTGGTGTGAAACTAATTAGACTGTATTTCAGAAACCCTGAGAAGATTGGCCTAATTCTCAATTGCCTAGAGGCAGTGCTTGAAAACAGGGCCTGTCTTTATCTGGTGCACCATTTCACTTCCCACACCCCTTGTAAAATGAGCTCTCAAGAGATATTTGTTGAGTGAATGAATGAATGTAAATCCAAGTAAGAGAAAAGCAAGAGGTTAAGCTGAGTGGATCAAGATTATTTTCTGACCACCTTTAGATGAATATTTGACTCTGTAAGGGATCCTGTAAGTCATTCCATCCAACTGACCACTTGCTCTTTTCTGCTTGACAGCCAGAATGCTAGTGACTTCATGTTCAATCCCCTTTCATCTACAATCTTACAGCCTCAAGCAGATGATGCCATTTTGCCATGATGAGAATCATGTACAAACTAGTGTTTTCTTCTATTGAACTTTTGACTGCCAGAGGTTACTGGTCCAGAGCTTATAGCAAAATCCAAAACGCAGCTGAAAAGACATGAAAAATAAAGTTCCCACAAAACAGAACATTTTCTACTGGCCTGTGTTTCACACATCTTCTCACAGCAAAAACGTGCTTAGAAGCCAAATTGCTACTTCATCAGGAGAGAGTTTTGTTGGTGGGAGAGCACTCAGGTAGGTCAATAACAACATACTGTGAGCTGACTGGTACTCTGATGTATGTCTCAATGTCATACTCAAGGCAAGTGAGGAAGCAGCTTTGAGATTCTCTGATTCAGGTGAAATGGTGAGAGAATGTTACACCTGCCTTTATCTTTGTCAAAGTTTAGCAACCCACCACAGGAAGATCACTGTAATAGAATCTTAACTTTTCCTTCCTATATGTTTAATTCATTCCAATTCTTTCCCCAGAGTGTTATGAGATAAACATTTGGAAAAGAGAAATCTAATCACATAGGCCCCACCTGAAATCCCCAACATATAAAACTCATAAGGCCCCCCACATTTCTCTTTCCTCCTTTTCCCACATAATGAGTACTTATTGAGTACCTACTATATGCCTGGAACTGGGCTCACTGCCAAGGATCTGATGATGAATAAAGAATATATTAGTAAACCTTTTTGAAAACACTCAAGTAATCCATTCTCCACCACTTCTCAGCCCTGATCTGAAGAATATTTAAATGGGCCCTTTTGCCTTTTTACATAATAATCTTTGTACCTGCCTCTTACCCTCTCCATTTTTTTGCTTGATTCCTATTCACTCATAAAATCCACCCAGGCCTCTCCCCTGTCCCTCTGTGAGACCTGCACGTGCTCTGCATTTCCACAGCACACTCTGGTTTTGTCTCTCATAGCTCTTATGGGACATGCTTTTCTCTGAGAGGAAGCTTAAGTTTTTCATCTTTCTTCCCAGCAGCTGGCACAATGCCTACCGCATAGTAGGCACTTAATAAACATTCATTTCCTCTTCTATTATTTTAGAGGTCATCACTTTCTTGATCAAACCCTATTTTGCAGATGATTGCTTTGATGATGTGGATTTTATTCGTTCCCTCAGCAACCATTTCTTGAGAATCTGCTATGTGTCAGTCATTGCATAGGCACATTTTACTCTCAATTTCCTCAACAGCAACGGTGCTGAAGAAATGGAAGCTTGGATGTGATATTGTCAGTCTCACAGTTTCCCATGTGGCAGAAGTGCTTCTCAAGCTCCTATTTATGTGGTTCCAAACCCATGCCCTCATTTTATGCCATGCCTTTTCCTCTGGGATAAAGCATAATTTCCTGTATATTTTATATAGCTGGTAAGAATATACTTCAGTTGAAATTCTATCATAATGAACTCTTTAAGTCCCCCTAGAATCACCTGCCACTTGATCAGAATGAGCATATGCCTAGAAATGCCCTTTTCAGTCAGGATCTGAACATATGACAACAGGCACTGAGGACTTTTTGTTTTTGTTGGTTTTTTTTTTTTTTGGTTTTTCTACATGTTAATAAATTGTCAGAAGGAAAAATAAAATAATTTTTTTTGCACCCAATGCAGGAAAGAGAAAGGTCTAATGAGAACCACACTCTCACTCATTTCTGAGCTTTTGGGCTGAATGCCCTAGTGCTGGTTTATTTAGAGAAACTTTCTAGCTTCTCCCTTCAATCACTCCTCTAATGGGGGCCCTGGAGAATTTTTTTTAGATACATATATTTCTTCTTTCTGTTATAAATGTTATATAAATGCAAGGGCTTGCTTGATCCATATAGGTTGTTGAAACAAGGATGGACAAGTGAAGACTGAGGCAAAGTAAGAAAGAGTTAAGCTACAGCTGATTCTTACCAGGGTTTGTGCAGCAGGTTAAAGATGGCTATACATTCTTAGACATTTTTTTCCACAGAGAAATGAGATTTATTTATCCTCCCCTTGAATTTGGGCAGATTCTGTGATTGGTCTGACTGCTATAATGTAGTTAAAGTGGTACCATGGTAATTCCCAGGCCCAGTGACAGGTGCTACTTTCTGTTTCTTGGAACTCTCACTCTTAGAGCCCCGATCTAGCTTATGAGAAGCCCAACATAGTGACCATGTGAAGGCAGCGACTATCTGAAGGGGCAAAAGGGCCCACTGAGCCTGGTCTTCTAGATCTCCTTGCAAGTATCCAGACTTTGACCCCCACCCCACCCTTACCACCACCAGATCAGCCACAGGCTAAATACCACTCAGTGACTGCACTTGATACTACATTCATCTGGAGCAGAAGAATCTTCCAGATGATTCCTTTCTGAATTCTTAGCTATATTAATCCACTGAAGTGTGAGGTACTTTGTTGCAATAATAGGTGACTGGAACAATCTGCGCCTAGTCATCAGTTAACAATGACTAAGTGATTCCATACCTGCTGCAGGATTCATTGAACTTCACAGGATCTATTGTGGCTTCCTTTTCTTTGGTGGTCACCAGAATATACGTGCTAGATAAAGGGGAAGACATGGGTTACTTGTGTATTTTTGACAAAAATCTCTCTAACTTATGGTGTTTACCATATGAAATTTTCTAAGCCTCATTTACATCTATTTCCTCTTTAAGTATTCCTACCATTCTGGCTTATATCATCTTGCATGTAGTGAAGCTAAGGCAGAGGGGTCTGGTTACCTCTCTGTGGTCACATAGCTAATGTTCTCAGAGTGTACTGTATTTCCCTTCGTATAATTTTCAAACTGAATTGATTTTAGGATGATTACCTGTTTAATATCTGTTGTACCAGACTTTCAGCTTTAGGAGGTCAAGAAAACTCTCTGTCTTTTTCACCACTCTAGACTTAGAACTTAACCCAGTGCCTGACAGAGAAAACACTGAGTCTTAGTTGAATGAATAAATTAATGAGGAATGGCAGGGCTCTGACAGACACCCAGGCTTCCTGATTCAGAGGTGCAGTTCTTTTCTATCAATGAGTGATAAGAGGGCATCCATCCTTAGGGGTTTCGATCAAAGGGCAAAGTCACCAACCACAGCCTCCTTTACCCTCCTCCCTTTTTCACCAGAGCATATCTTTGCAAAGGAAATATGCTTGTTGAAAAATCTCCCTAGTGATTATGATATACTTCCTGTTGAGAACTAAGAAACAACACTATTATTCTTCCTCTTAATCACATGCTGCTACATACAAAAGAAATGCTCTGAGAAAATACAATGGTTTTATACTTAGAAAGAAAATGCCTAAAAGCTGAAGGTTCTGCCTTCAATCTTCCAAATGAATGGGGGCTTGAAGTTATAAGAAAAATGAGTTAATCAATTATCAATGACATGAGAGGACAGTTTACTTTTATTTATCTATTTATTTTTAAATCCTCACCTGAGGATGTTTTTTCATTTATTATAGAGAGAGAAGAAGGAAGCCACAGAGAGAGAGAGAGAGAAACATCAATGTGACATTTAGCTTAGAAGCTGGGATATCCCTTCTTAAGTAAATGGTATTTAAGATGAGACATAAAAGTGCAAGATAGGACCTTTTTTAGGGTTAAATGAGACATAAAAGTGGGTCCCTAATTCTATACTATTCTTGCCTTTAAGGGACACCAGAGTATTCTTCCCTGCCCCCCACTGTATCCTCACACAGCAAGAAGGCATGACCAGGGCTTTCGCCTGGGAGAAGCCTGCTACCGAGGTACATGCCCTTGACCAGAATTGAACCCAGAACCCTTCAGTCCACAGGTCGACGCTCTATCCACTGAACCAAACGTGCTAGGGGCAACAGTTTACTTTTAAACATTTCAGCATTTCTGGCTAGTAGATACAGTAGCTCCCATAAAGATAACTCTGTAAGTTGCTACTACCAATGTTTTCCTAAACGCTTCTGAACGTTAAAAGTCCCTTAAACTAAAGGTCAGGTGTTAAGAATTGTTAGTGGTTCTCAATCACTGTGTGCAGGCCAGCATAGCCAGGGAATAAGACACTGCCTCCTAGGATGCTTGTCCCTTCCTTTTTGTGCTTCAGGGATTCTCAGCGAACTGAGCAGTGGACCAGCTGACCGATGCAATTAGGGAAAGGCTGTTATGAACCTTGTGTTCTGGCCAGCTAGAATTCACAGGTGGATTTCTTAGATCTGAGTGTCTAGAATGCTGTGGTCTATAGATATGGTTCGTGGAATTTATGCAGGAGCCTGGCCGGCATGGCTCAGCGATTAAGCATTGACCTATGAACTAGGAGGTCCTGCTTCGATCCCATTCAGGGTACCTGCCTAGGTTTTGGGCTAGATCCCCAGTAGGGGGCAAGCAGGAAGCAGCCAATCAATGATTCTCTATCATCATTGATGTTTATATCTCGCTTTCCCTCTCTCGTCCTCTCAGAGATCAATAAAAAATATTTTTAAAAATTTATGCAGGATGGGGCTAAAGGAATACTGATATCTTAACATAATTAGAATCAGGTTTCTCTAATGTCTTAGACTAGCAGCTGCTTCTTCCTGGAGTCAGAACTAGCCCCTCCAATGAGAAGTAAATAAAGGAGACGCAGAGTGGAGGAGGAGGAGAAGGAGGAGGAGGATGAAGAGGAGGAGGAGGAGGAGGAGGAGGAGGAGGAGAGGGAGGAGGAAGGGGAGAGAAACAAGAGAGTGAGCACGAGAGAGGAAGAGATGTCTGTAAGTAAAATAATTTTCTGGGAATGTATATTTGTATACTCACACGCCTCAATGAAAACACTATTGGGTTAGAGTTATATGTAAAATAAGGTGCTTTAAGCTTGACTGTCTCTAGTAGACAACTGGCATCAGCAGAAAGGAGTCCAGAAGGAAACCGTCCAGTCTATTGAAGCTAGGTGCTGACTTTTTCCTTTTCACAGTCATTTCTGCAGGAGTGTTCTCCCTCTTGCATGAGTTCTGCCTTCCTCACGTCAAACCACCAACATATCAGTACACCCCTGTCATTTAGGTGAGCATGGACAAAAATCCCTTCCCTCGGATTGTCTTAGCATAACTTAGGACAGGAAGGAAGGAATTTGAGAGGCAGTTTAGCATTTGTGCTAAAAAAATTTACACATGAGGATGTCACGAAATTCAAATACACAAAAAAGTATACATTGTGAAGTTTTCCTTCTCAGAAATAGTCAGTCAGTGCTATTTCTTTATGCATGTACAAACAATTCCTGCTCCCTCTTCTCCCCACAATACGCAATGGTATTCTAACTGGCTACTTGGAAATGATCAAAAGCTTTGGCTTTAGCAGGGACTTAGTAATTGTTCAGGCCAATCTCAAGTCTATGAGACTGAGAAAAAGCAGTTCATTTCTATGAAGTTTAATTTTTCTCATTTGTAAAAATGGAGAAAATGATGATTATCTCAGAGTGTTGTTTACCTCAAAAAAATAGTAATAAAGAACTTACTTAGGGTCCAATGATTTGAATATAGTGTTCAATAAATGAGTTATTACATGTGTTATCATTAAATGTATAATTGATATTTTATTAATTTCACTAGAGGCCTGATGCACAAAAATTTGTGCACTCGGGGCAGGGGCGGGGGGGCGTTCCTTCAGCCTGGCCTGTGCCTTCTTGCAGTCTGGGACCCCTCAGGGGATGACCACTTGCGTGCTTAGGCCTGCTCCCTGGGGGATTGGGCCTAAGATGGCAATCAGATCTCCTTTTGGCAGCCCGGGAGCCCTCGGGGGATGTCCACTTGCCAGCGGGGCTGCAGTCGGATATCCTTAGTGCTGCTGAGGAGATGGGAGAGGCTCCCACCCCCACCACTGCTGTACTGGCAACCAACAGCCTGGCTTGTGGCTGAGCAGAGCTCCCCCTGTGGGAGCGCGCTGACCACCAGGGGGAAGCTCCTGCATTAAGCATCTGCCCCCTGGTGGTCAGTGTGTGTCACAGTGACCAGTCATTCCCAGTCGTTCTGCTGTTAGGGTCAATTTGCATATTATCCTTTTACTATATAGGATAGAGGCCTGGTACATGGGAGGGGGCTGGCTAGTTTTCCCTGAAGGGTGTCCCAGATCAGGGTGGGGGTCCTGCTGGGGTGTCTGGCCAGCCTGGGTGAAGGGCTGAGGGCCGTTTTCAGGCTGGCCACACCCCTTCAGGAAGGGGGGGTCCTGCTGAGGTGCCTGGCCAGTCTGGGGGAGGGGCTGATGGCTGTTTGCAGGCTGGCCAAGCCCCCCAGTGGGGGCCCTCACTCCATGAGGGTTTGGCCATCGTGAATGAGGGGCTGATGGCTGTTTGCAGGCTGGCCAAGCCCCCCAGTGGGGACCCTCACTCCATGAGGGTTTGGCCATCGTGAGTGAGGAGCTGATGGCTGTTTGCAGGCTGGCTACAGCCCACAGCCACCCAATCTCCTAGTGGAGGCTGGCTGGAAGCAGGTATCTGGGATTTATTTATCTTCCATAATTGAAACTTTGTTGCCTTGAGCGCAGGCTGCAGCTGGCCAGGGCAGGCAGGAAGCTTGGCTTCCTCCATCACTGGTGCAACCAAGCCTCCTGCTTGCTCCAGCTCCATGGCTGCCAGCCGCCATCTTGGTTGGGTTAATTTGCATATAGTCGCTCTGTTTGAATGGTGAGCATGGCTTGGGGGCATAGCGGAGGTGCAGTCAATTTGTATGTTTCTCTTTTATTAGATTAGATTATTAAGAGAGGTCAAATTATGAATAATTATAGAAAACTCTAAAAGCACAAGCAGAGGGAAGTATTATCAGGGAAGGATTTTGGCTCAAAATATCAGAAAAATCTTGGCAGAGCTTTAGTCGACTCCTAATCCCTGTAGATGTCGGGGACTGCACTCTGGTTCTTCCAAGGTTTCTTTTCCTTCATAGTAGAGTTATCCCTCAGCATCTCATCCTAGGGTGAAATTAAAAAAAAAAATACAAAAACACAAATCCTCTGGTTCAAAATCCCTGATGCCCTAGTTTCCTTTCTGTCAGTTTATGTTATAGAAACTCACTGAATTTATTTATTTATTTATTTATTTAATTTTTTAAAATATATATTTTATTGACTTCAGAGTGGAAGGGAGAGGGAGAGAGAGATAGAAATATTAATGATGAGAAAGAATCATTGATTGGCTCTTTTCTGCAAGCACACACTGGGGATCGAGTCTGCAACCCAAGCATATGCTCTTGATGGGAATCGAACTCTGGACCCTTCAGTCTGCAGGCCAACTCTCTATCCCTAGAGCCAAACTGGCTAGGGCAAGAAACTCACTGAATTTAATTGAACTCTCTCACCTTTGTCATTGTAGATGTCAACTCTACTCATTGCTCTGGGTGTTTATGAAGACTTGCTCATGGGAAACTCCCCAGGAAGAGCAGTGGTTAGGGAAATGATAACCACACCTTATCCATGCCAACACCTACACCTACCAGAAGAAGCTTCATGAGGGTACGAATGTCATGGTCAGTGTCACCCATGAATTTGGTGATTAGCAGAGTGCTTCACATAGAATCCATGCTTAGTAAGTAGTAATTATTGACTAAAGCATTCCTGGGTCACACAGCAAAGGACACTTGCTCTGCAGCAACTTGACTATGGCTGGCAAATGTCAGTTCTTCTCTTACTACACATGCATGGTCCTTTAAGTATTCTCAGGGCATGGCTATTTCTCACTGTCTTAGTTTCTCTCCTCTAGATGTTTATCACCCAGATTCATTAAGGGACAAAGATAAGGAGCATTGCACACAACAGAACAAACAAACAAGCCAAATGGATCTCCAGAAGCCTTGCATCCTGACAGGACAGCATTAGCTTTTTCAGGTATAGAAAACTTCCTTCAGGTATGGAAATCAGATATAGAAATCTTCTCTGTTAATATTGACCCATTTGTTTTTCATCATCAGTAATTGCCTGCCTTCCCCATACTTCCTGTTAATCTCCCATCATACACCTCCACTCCACCCCCTCCAACACACACACACACATACACACACACACACACACACACACACACACACACACACAACACAAAGAGACAAAACTGAAGAATGTTCATTATTTTCTGGCAATTTCATTCGTTCTGTTTTGTTTTCTCAGCAGGGAAAATAATTGAAGGCAAGATAAATATTGTCTTTAAGAAGTTGTGAAATTGCTTTTTAAAATTAATGTATTTGAGTCATAACAACAGTGATGAATCTATGCATATAAAGCTGACAAAACATCTCTCTGTCAATTGCCTCTCTTCTTCTCTCCTCCTTCCCTTTCCCATTTCCTTCTCCACTTTCTGTCCTACTCCTCCTCTCCCTTTTGTCTTCTCTCCCTGTATCTATCTCTTTCTCATTCTAAGTTTCTTCTTATTGTGCCATTTTCTTATTCCTAAACCTTACCATAGGCAGAGTATTCTTGCTTCAATTGCTGCAATGACATTAGATTCTTCCTACATTTTCTGCATAGAAAAGTAATTACCATTTACAAGGACATGTCACAAAAAAGTGTGTAATGTATATTGTATATGTGAAGACTAAACTTGGAATATACTATTCACGAATAGAAAATAACTCTCAGCAAATTCATCAACTAAGATCATCTTAGTGTTTCTATTGTGATGGAAAATGAAGAATAGTAATTTAGCGTCTGTTTTTACCCTATTAAGATTGTCAGTAATGGAGTGATTGATACACAGTGATACCAGGAAATACACAATTGATTTTCACTTACATGTTTTTTTCAAGGATATTGTATCAGATTGGTAGTGATTACTGGAATGAAAAAAGCTATTACAAGAAACTAAATAATATTATTGATAATGTGAAGCTTATCAAAATTAATGAATGCACTAATTTCTGTCCCTTTTCCAAATGTACAGCTCTAGCTCCTCTCATTTTTTTTAACATTGCCATGTTAAAAGTAATAGTCATTCTATTGTTTAACAATAAATGTATATGTTATAAAACTTCTAAATACAATGGAATGAGTCTGAATTCTACAGAGAATATTTTGGAACATGCTGAAGCTTTTTTTTATCCATCACCTTTATACACAATTAGGGTGGGAGTCGGGGATAAGGAAAAGAGGAAGTGGTAAGAAAGCCAGACAGCACATGTTTTAGTGTCTACATATTAGCACATATTTTCAGATGAGTAAACATGAGCTTATAGGGGGCAGATTATTTGAAATTGTGACTATTAATGAAAATCTGAAGTATAAGTCATATTATTTTTCTTTTTTGCCTTTATGATTTCTGTGATAACTCTGAAACATTAAATGTAAAAAAATATTGCAATTGTCTCTTTTTACCAAAATAATTATTTTAATGATAAACCTGTCTGTTTACTGAATATTCCTATACTAATCAAAATATTATATACTAGAGGCCCTGTGCACAAAAATTTGTGCACTCGGGGGCGGGGGAGGGGGAGCTCCTTCAGCCCGGCCTGTACCCTCTCCCAGTCTGGGAGACCTTGGGGGATGTCCGATTGATGGCTTAGGCCCACTCCCCTAAGCTGTCGGTCGGACATCCTTAATGCCGCCACAGAGGCAAGAGAGGCTCCTGCCACCGCTGCTGTGCTCACCAGCTGTGAGCCCAGCTTCTGGCTGAGCGCACTGACCACCAGGGGGCAGCTCCTGCATTGAGCATCTCCTGCACATCATAGAGACTGGTTGTTCTGCTGTTTGATCTATTTGCATATTAGCCTTTTATTATACAGGATTATATACTGTACATAACTTTATGTGC
>NW_006290553.1:240717-243931 GCF_000327345.1 Myotis davidii
TGGCAGAGAGAAACATTGCTTAATTTTATGCCTTGTTTATTCAGTAATTATTAAATTTAAAAGCCTTATCTATTTCAACTGTGTTTTGTAAGTAGTTACAGCACACAAATACAGTATATCTCAAGCAAAATAGATATCAGGTTACTGAGGGCAATAAGATACATTAATAGGAAGGATCTTGATCACAAGAAGTAGCAATTTCCTCAATAGCACAAAGTGAATTTTATAGAAATAAAGATTATTTAAATTAAAAACAAGACTCTACTTACCTACCAGTTAGTTTTATTGAAATAGAGGACAAATGTAGAACATGCTGGCACCAAGTAGTCCTAAGGGACAATATGAAAGAGATATTTGTATTTTAGACAAATTTCTTGGTCTTAATTAGTCGTGAAGAATGTTTATTTTAACACCCAGTCTGGTGTCCCACATATATTGGTCAATCAATTAATGTCAATAAAGTGTGGATATCTGAACAGCTGACAGAATAAGGAAGCAGATTTAAGTAAGTCATCAGTAGCAGTGCTTGACATTTGGAAGAAATGCAATGATTTTTCTTTGATGGTTGTAAACCTACTATATTTCCCAATTTCTGAATAGTTATAAACAATGTAAAGCCGTATTGCTGCCTTCATTCATATTTTATGTAGCTGCTGGTATGTATTTGGAAAATGGAGAATGAACCCATCGAGCATTTTCTTCATAAGTCTCCTGGCCATCTGTATGTCCACTTTGGAGAAGTGTCAATTCAGGTCCTTTGCCCATTTTAAATTGGACTGTTTGTCTTCCTGGTGCTGAGTAGTATAAATTCTTTATATATTTTGGAGATTAATCCCGTATCAAATTCATCATTGGTGAGTATATTCTCTCATATGGTGAGTTCCATTTTCATTTTGTTGATGATTTCTTTTGCTGTGCAGAAGTTTTTTAGTTTGATATAGTCCCATTTCTTTATTTTTTCCTGTTTTCCTTGCACTCTGAAAGTATTGGTAAAAATATTACTCTGAGAGATGTCTGAGATTTTACTGCCTATGTTTTCTTCTAAGATTGTTATGGTTTAGTGACATATTTAGGTCTTTATCCACTTTGATTTTATTCTTGTGAATGATGTAAGTTGGTTGTTTAATTTCATTTTTTTTACATGTACATGTCTAATTTTCTCAACACCATTTATTGAAGAGACTGTCTTGACTCCATTCTATGCTCTTCCCTCCTTTGTCAAATATTAATTAACCATAAAAGCAGAGGTTGATATCTGCGCTCTCTGTTCTATTCCACTGATCTATATGCCTGTTCTTGTGCAAGTATCAGGCTATTGTGGTTACAATGACTTTGTAGTAATATAGTTTGACATTCACTATTGTGTTCCTTCCAACTTTGTTCTTCTTTCTCAGATTGCTGAAGCTATTCGGGTCCTCTTTTTTTTTTGGTTTCATATAAATATTTGGAATATCTGTTCTAGATCTGTGAAATATGCCATTGGTATTTTAATATCTTCCATTGGATTGAATGAATTAATACCTATCATGAATATGGTATATGCTTCCACTTTTTTGCATGTTCCTCTATTTCTTTTGTTAATGTCCTATAGTTTTTTGAGTACAGGTCTTGTACATCCTTGGTTAAGTTTATTCCTAGGTATCTCATTTTTTGTTATTGTTGCAATAGTAAATGGGATTGTTTTCTTGGTTTCTCTTTCTGAGCTTTCATTATTGGTACATAAAAATGCCATCAATTTCTAGATATTAATTTTATATCCTATTTTGCTGAATTTATTTATTAGATCTGGAAGTATTTTGGTGGAGTCTTTAGGGTTTTCTCTGTGTAATAACTTGTCATCTGCAAATAATGAAAGTTTTACTTTCTCCTTTGCAATTTGGATGCCTTTTATTTCTTCTTCTTGACTGATCACTGTGGCTAGGACTTCCAGCACTATGTTGAATAAGAGTGGTGAAAGTGGACATTCAGGGATGTTCCTGATCTTAGGGGAAATGTGTTTAGTTTTTGCCCATTGAGTATGATGCTGGCTGTGGGCCTGTCATATATGGCTCTTAGTATGTTGAGGTATGATCCTTCTTACCAACATTTGTTTGTTGATTGATTGATGACAGCAATTCTGATAGGTGTGAAGTGACATTTCATTGTGGTTTTAATTTACATTTCTCTGATAACTAGTGACATTAAACATGTTTTCATATGTCTATTGGCTATCTGTATGTCCTCTTTGGAAAACTGTCTATTTAGATCCTTTGATCATTTTTTGATTGGTTTGTTTATCTTTCTTTTGTTAAGTTGTATGAGTTCCCTATAAATTTTGGAGATTAAACCATTATTGGAGATAATATCTTCTCCCATGCGGTGGGCTTTCTTGTTGTTTTGTTGATGGTTTCTTTTGCTGTGCAGAAACTTTTTATTCTGATGTAGTCCCATTTGTTTAATATCTCCTTAGATTCCATTGTCCTAGGAGCTGTATTGCTGAAGATATTGCTTTGGCATATGTTTGATATTTTGCTGCCTATGGATTCTTCTAAGATTTTTATGGTTTCCTATCTTACATTTAAATCCTTTATCCATTTTGAGTTTAGTTTTGTATATGATGTAAGTTAGTGTTCTAGTTTCATTTTTTTGGATGTATCTATCCAATTTTCCCAAGACCATTTATTGAAGAGACTATCTTGACTCCATTGTATGCTGTTCCATCTTTTATCAAATATTAATGGAGAATAATGGCTTGGGTCAATTTCTGAGCTCTCTGTTCTGTTCCATTGGTCTATATGTTTGTTTTTGTGCCAGTACCAGGCCATTTTGAGAACTGTAGCTTTGTAATATAGCTTGATATCTGGTATTGTGATCCCTTCAACTTTGTTCTTCTTTTTCAGGATTGCTGTGACTATTCAGGGTCTTTTTTTATTCCATATGATTTTTCAGAGAGTTTATTATAGGTCTGTAAATTATGCCATTGGTATTTTAATGGGGTTTGCATTGAATCTATAGATTGCTTTGGGTAGTATGGACATTTTGATGATGTTGATTCTACCAATCCATGAACACAGTATGTTTTTCCATCTGTTTATGTCTTCTTCTACCTCTTTTTTCAGTGTCCTGTAGTTTTTCACATATAGGTCTTTTACCTCCTTAGTTAAGTTTACTTCTAGGTATCTTAATTTTTTTTTTTTTTTGCAATGGTAAATGGGATTGCTTTTTTTGTTTAACT
>NW_006290553.1:244318-261372 GCF_000327345.1 Myotis davidii
GTGCTAGTATGCTCTTGCCTCCTTTGTCAAATATTAATTGAACATAATGGCTTGGGTTGATTTCTAGGTTCTCTGTTCTGTTCCATTGGACTATATGTCCGTATAGCTTGATACCTGGTATTGTGATCCCTCCAACTTTATTTTTCTTTCTCAAGATTGTTGCAGCTATTTGCCGTTTTTTTTTTTATTCCAGATGAATTTTTGATGGTTTGTTCTAGGTCTTTGAAACATGCTGTTGGTATTTTAATGGGGATTGCATTGAATCTATAGATTGCTTTGGGTATTATTAACATTTTAATGATTTTGAGTCTACCAATCCATGAACATGGTATATTCTTCCATTTGTTTATCTATTCCTTTATCTCTTTTCTCAACGTCCTGTAGTTTTCTGAGTACAGCTCTTTTACCTCTTTAGTTAAGTTTATTCCTAGGTATCTTATTTTTTTGGTGTTGTTGCAATGATAAATGGGATTTATTTTCGTTTCTCTCTCTGTGAGTTCATTATTGGTGTATAAAAAAGCCATAGATTTCTGGGTGTTAATTTTGAGATGACAATGAGGTACCATCTCATGCCTGTCAGAATGGCTATCATCAACAAATCAATAAACGACAAGTGCTGGTGAGGATGTAGAGAAAAGGGAACTTTCATGCACTGCTGGTGGGAACCCTGACTGGTGCAGCAACTGCGAAAAACAGTATGGAGTTCCCTCAAAAAATTAAAAATGGAATTCCCATTTGACCCAGTAATCCCACTTCTAGGAATACATCTGCTGTAAAAAAAGAAGGAACTCCTTTTGCAACAGCATGGATGGACCTAGAGAGCATTATGCTAAGTGAAATAAGCCAGTCAAAGAAAGATAAATATCACATGATCTCACTCATTTGTGGAATATAATGAACGACATAAACTGATGAACAAAAATAGATCCAGAGATATAGAAGCATTGAACAAACCCTCCAACCTAAAAGGGAAGGCAAGGGTGGTAGGTAAGAGATCAACCAAAGGACTGGTATGCATGCATATGAGCATAACTAATGGCCACAGACAATAGGGGAGTGAGGGCATGTGCTGGGGAGTGGGAGCGTCCAGGGAGAGGTTAATGGGGGAAAAAGGAGACATATGTAATACTTTAAACAATAAAGTATTTAAATTTTAAAAAGAAGCTGTGGTACATTTACACCACAGAGTACTATACATGGACTCAACTGTGGAATCCCAGAGGTAAAGCATGCATAGGTGGGAAGAGATCAACCAAAGAACTTGTATGCATATATGCATAATCCATGGACACAGATAATACTGTGGTGAAGACCTGGGGCAGGATGTGGGTGTGGGCTAGAAGGCATCAATGGGGGAAAAGGGAGATATCTGTAGTTCTTTTAACAATAAAGATTTTTTTAAAAAATCCCAGCTTTATCACAAATTAGAAGTATGATCCTGGATAAATTAATCTTTTTAGATATGCTTTTACCTGTAAGGTGGAGATTAAAATAAACCTATATCATAGGGTTGTTTAAGGACAAAATTTAATGAGTGTACTCATGCAAAATTCTCCTTACTTTGAAAGCATTCAATAGTGGTTATTGTGATTGGAGATAAAAACTAGCTGTATTTAATTAAAAGTGTTTAATAAATATTTATATATTTTCTTCTATGATTGAAGTAATACTTTTTGTGTGTGGTTTTAACATTTTAATAGTGTATTCTCATCTATATGTTTTGGGAGGGCTGGCAAAAGCGAGTTAGGTTAGTCTTCCATTTTACTCTTCCCTCTTTAGATCCCCTGTACGTTCCCTTCAGTCACTAATGCTCCCATGTAGACACAATCTTAAGGGACATGAAACTCATGACATTTATATGAAGGAATTTATGGTATTTGTGATGTCCATGGCAGATTGTTTTTTCAAAGATTTCTAAGTGTGTGTTTGAATTTTGAGAGAAATTATCCTGGCATGGTTCTTTCTTTCAAATGGTCCTGACTCTCAGATAATAAAGAGCCTACATGACTCTTTCTAAAGTCAGCTCTGATACGCTGTCATTGAAGAAAAAATTATTCTTAATTTGTATTTGTCTCTTTCCATGATTATGCACTTATCTTTTAATCAGACCCATGTCTCTGTGTTTTATTTCATGAAAAAGAATGCACAAATGGTAATATGTGGACTTTGTGTTAGAGAAAGGGTTATCACCTCTGAGCAAAACTAATAGCCTGACTCTAATAATGTCAAGTTAGGCTTATAATTAAAAAATGATTATTTGAGTGGTGTTTTATTTTTTGATTATTTTATAGGATTAAAAGCCTGAAACCAGTATCTCTCTCCCAATAATAAGGTTTAGCCAAAGGTGAGAAAGGAAACAAGACCAAGCGAGGAGCTAATAGATACCACTGGCATATTTAGTGAAAATATTCAAATTTGATCTTGCTTATAAATACATTAAATCATTCATCTGCATTTTTATTGAATGTCAGGGCAGCCTATAATTAAGGTAAACAGTTTGTAATTGTAGAGTACTCTATCATAATTTAATAGTCTTCTTATTTTTTTTTCATCATCACCCAAGGATATTTTTCTATTGCTTTTAGAGGAGGGAGGGAGGAAGGAAAGGGGTGGGGAGAGAGAAGGGGAGAGAGAGAGAGAGAGAGAGAGAGAGAGAGAGAGAGAGAGAGAGATGAGAGAGACACATTGATTGGTTGCCTCCTGAATGTACCCTGACAGGAGCCAGGGAACGAACTTGCAACCCAGGTATGTGCCCTTGACCAGGAATTGAACCTGTGCACAGAGGGATGCTCTAACCACTGAGAACACTGGCCAAGATAAATTAATAATCTTCTTATGCTTTGTTTAATGCTGTTTAAAATGTTTCATTTTGTGGAAAGCGCCATGTTTCCTTTCAAAGAGGGCCAAGGAATGGTTTCAAAATTACAGGGGGTGGGTTTTATGTAGAGGCTATAAATTGGTAAATAACTCTTTGATGATCATCTAATAAAAGCAGAGTAGATTACAATAATTTATGCATTTGATTATTAGGGAATATGCTGTTCTTAGAAATTCATATTCTTATCACCCTGTTATTTATCCTAACAAAATCAGTTAATATGCACACAAAAAGAAATCTATAGAAATCTATGGATAAAGAAGTAACATGTCAGTGGATTTATAAGTAGATGAGAGCCTTCCCACTCACAGTGTGGCCCATGTATGAGTGGCATTGCATCATCTGGAAGTTAGGCAGAAAGGTAGAACTGCAGGCTCTACTTCAGACCACTGAATTATGATTTAATGACATGTCACCTCTCTTCTGTTATAGTGGCTACAATAAAAAAGGCAAGAGATAATAAGTGATGAGGATGTGGAGAAAAGGGACCCCTTGTGCACTGTTGGTGGGAATATAAATTGGCACAGCCACTATGAAAAACAATGTGGGAGTTCTTCAAAAATTAAAAATAGAAATATCGTATAATCTAGCACTCCAATTTCTGGATATATATGTGAAGGAAATGAAATAACAACAACCAAGATATGGAAACAACATAAGTGTCAATCAATAGATGAATGGGTAAAGGGAGCCCTTATACAGGAATAGGGGTGGTCTAATGTAGGTTTATAGTTTTGAGTAAGAGAAACACAAAGTTTATTCTTATATTATCATTTATTGATTGATTATTGTATTATTTATTGTTATTAATCTACTTTTGCTAACCTGTGTGCATATA
Source organism: Myotis davidii (assembly GCF_000327345.1). NCBI lineage: Eukaryota > Metazoa > Chordata > Mammalia > Chiroptera > Vespertilionidae > Myotis > Myotis davidii. The sequence goes on from NW_006290553.1 coordinate 248,035, forward strand.
AAATGGTAGGTATATAATGACATATTACTCAACCTTTAAAAATAAGAAAATACTGCAATTTGTGACAACATGGATGGACCTTAAGGGACATTATGTTAAGTGAAATAAGTCAGAAAAAGAAAAATATTTTATTATGTAACATCTAAAAAAAGCCAAACTCATAGAAGCAGAGTAGAATGGTGGTTGTTCATGACAAGGGTTGGGGGATATGTGGAAATGTTGGTAAATGGTACGAAGTTTCATTTATAAGATGAATAAGATCTGGCAAGCTATTATACATAATGGTGACTATAGTCAACAATACTGTATTATATACTTGAATATTATTAAAAGTAGAAATTAACATTTTTCATAACAAAAGAATGTCTCATTATGTGATGTAATCAGTATGCTAATTACGCTTATTATGGTAATCGTTTTTCAATGTATTTGTGTAGCAAATCATCATGTTGTATACACCTTAACCTTTCACAATGTTATGTGTCAATTGTATCTCAACTAGAGACCCAGTGCATGAAATTCTTGCACTTGGGGAATCCCTCAGCCCAGCCTGCACCTTCTTGCAGTCTGGGAGCCCTCAGGATATGTCCAACTGATGGCTTAACACTGCTGAGGAGGCAGGAGAGGCTCCCACCACCACTGTTGTTCTTGCCAGCCTTGAGCCTGGCTCAGGGCTTCTGGCTTAGTGGCACTCTCCCTGTGGGAGCACATTGACCACCAGGAGACAGCTCCTGCATTGAGTGTCTGCACCCTGGTGGTCAGTGCATGTCATAGTGATCGGCTGTTCCACTGTTCGATCAATTTGCATATTAGCCTTTTATTATATAGGATAAATCAAACCTGCCACATTTCAGTGTATGGATTAACACTCCAACCAATTGAACCACACTGGCTCTGGGCTAAATTTCTTTTTAATTACAATTTACATTTAGTATCATATTATTTTATGTATACAGCATAGCAATGTTTTTTTTTTTAGACATGATCTGTCAAATGTGTTTTGTTTACTTTTTATTTTTTCTTCTGCTATAAAATTTGCATTGACTACTAAACATGAACCAATTTCTAACTCATTTGTGTCTGTAACTGATTATTTAAAATATTTATTACTGCTTTAAAAAGTATATTAACTAAGGTGAAAAAGCTAAAATGTGTTTTAGAACTATCATCAGAATCTAATTTGAAAGTGAAAAATAATGAGAAAAATATATTTGACAAACTCCGGGCAAAAATTTATAGATTCTATAAATTCAGTCCAAAGAAAGGACAGGATTATCTAGAAACTGAAATAGCAACATTATATCATAAATCATAGAATTTCATAGATAACTTTAGTTGAAATTTAGGTACATTTATAAAGTATAAAATTTCCATGTATATCTGCCAAATAGTTTGATCTCCTGAAAGGAATCACAGAAGAGACCACTCAGATGTGCAGTCCTCTTGATGTCCTTCTTTATGTAATGTTTTGTCATCCCTTACGATGTCACTGTATCTGAAGAATGTATTTCTTGCTCAAGTATAGTGGACTGAATTCTTTGGAATGACAAATTCATCAGTGCTCTTCTCTTTGAATTATTTAAACCAGGATATGCCATCTCAGTTATAGAGCTTAAAGTTTATGTTTCATATTTTTCAGTATGTTGGACCTATTCAGAACCCACAGCAAGACAATAAAAATGAGACTTTAGCCACTTGCATAGTTCTAGAAGGAATAAATACCTTGTATTTGAAGAAAGGAATACAGTTAGCAATAATCCTATATAATAAAAGTCTAATATGCAAATTGACCAAACGATGGAACAACCTGTGAAATGACTCGTCACTATGATACGCACTGACCACCAGGGGGCAGATGCTTAATACAGGAGCTGCCCCCAGCCCTGCTCCAGGCCAACCAAGACAGGTGCCAGTGGGGGCCCCCCAATCGCCCCGCCAGTCGCCCCAAAGATTGGCTCTGATCACCGGTCAGGCCTAGGGACCCTGCCCATGCATGAATTTCATGCACTGGGCCTCTAGTAGATAAATAAGGAAACAAATAAATCAATAAATAAAACCTACAGTGCCAGCTAGCATACTACCTTTGTCCAAAATGCTAGAACTTCAGTAGCATGAATTTGTTATATTCCATTTACAGGATATTATTTTTGCTTCAGTATGAAATTTTCACACTGGGAAAAGTTGTTGAGTGATCACTAATTTCCCCAAGTGGGATGGATCGAACATCTTATGACTGATAATCTGTATCCCTGTATATCATTGCTCCACTGCTTTAGAATATTCTTGACTTTTTGTTTAGGGGTACCTAGCCAGCTACTGGATTGCTTTTCTGTTGCTATTGGGTAGTAGATTTCAGGTATTTTAGTAATGCAATTTGTGTCTCTGTTTACATTGAACAAAATTTGAAACAGTGGCATGAATACAGAGATCAAACTTATAGCTGTCAGAGGGGAGAGGTTTTGGGGGACCAGATAAAAGAAGGTGAATGAACCAGCAAAAAAAGAAGTACATATATCTCACATAGACGCAGACAGCAGTGTGGTAATAGCCAGAGGGAAAGAAGTAAGGGAGATACGTGGAGGTGGGCAAAAGGAGGGCCGTGTTGATAGAAAGAGACTTTGCTTGGGGCAATGGGTGCATGATGCAGTGTCAGATAATGTTTTGAGTGTGCACTTGAAACCTGCATGGTTTTGGGAACCAATGTCACCCCAATAAATTCAATGGAAAATAAACAAGTAAATTTTGAAAATCTAATCACCTTTAGCTTATGATTTCAACTTGAGATTTTCATTCATTTGGGGAGAACTGTAAGTTATAAAGTATTATTTGAATATTTGTTGCTCCTTTATCCTAGGATGACCCAGGTACTATCTAGGCTTTATTATCTCTGTTTCTATTCAAGTAGATTTCTATGCAGGCAGTTCTAGGCTGCTAGCATGATACTACCTCCCAGTGAAGGCAGTATTATCTCATTTAATGCCTCATAGAGGTGCATAAAGCCTGCCATTTTTGTAGCTTATTCAAATTTGTCCTTAGGAAAAGTAATTTTATCTCACTGAGTATAAGAATATTTTATAAAGACCATGGAACTTTAGAAATAAAAGAAGTAATATTAGTCAATGACACTAATGTATGGTTAATCAAATGTTAGACCTAAAGTAGATAGGCAAGCACTGAAATTTACAACTTGTTAATCCTCCATTGCTATTTCTTTTAATTACTGCCCAGAAGAGTCTGGAATTTCTGTCATTGAGAAAAGGCCATGAAAAGCAGGCTATTTAATAAGACAGAGACTTGTTTTTGAATTCCAGTTCTGCCTTTGACTTTCTCTTGGACATTTCATATGTGAACCCCACAATTTATCTGCTAAGATGAACTCCCCATGGTCAACTGAGGGCCCACATTTATAAGTAATAAGAGCCTGGCAGCCACTTGCTGACAGGGGCCCCTCATCTCCTCTGTATACTGGGAAGAACCTCAGGTTTAAGGCCTCCTTGGCTTCCCACACTATGCCTTGACTGTTTACGCCATTTAAGCCAACCACTGCAGGGAACTTAGTTTTATCTTTCTACCACTGGCCTGAGACCTGCCCCATCCAATCAGAACTGCAAACTTTGTATACTTTATATACATAAAGCAGACCAAATGGGGAACTTGGAAGGGAATTTTTACTATAAGCAGTGCCACCCCCCCCACACCCCCACCCGCCTTGTCTCCATGGAACGCAATTTAGGTTGTTACCTGAATCTGTTTCCTGGGCTGCAGCTCCTTTTTGCTCAGATACTTTTTATTCTTTATTACAGTCCAAAATTAATTTTGTAACACATATAACCTTCCTAAATTCAATTCCATTGTCTAATCCTAGTTACCACACAGTATGGTAGTGAGCATGAAATGAGACAACCCAGGTGTAGAACAAAGCAAATATAAAGAATGCTCCATAAAAAAAAAGAATGCGCCATAGCATCTCATTCCCTCCGTGTTTCTGTAGAATCTACAAGACATCCCCTGACTTCACTTTTTTTTCAATCGTTATGAAAGTCAGGACAGGGGCAGGGTTTCACCTTACCCTGGAGGAGAAGCTCCAGAGCAATGTGTTCAAAGCAAATGCGGGGCCTCTGCTGGAAGATTGCTCCCCTTCCTGGCTCCTCAGAGCAGCGATTTCTTTTTTACTCTCCCCATGTAAAGTTCCAGCTGAATCATGGTGAGTTATATCTTTTGTAAAACAGATATTTGTATTGGAGGTAAAGGGACGACTGGTGGCTGTACTGAGCTTTAAAGCATTCTGGTTACTAAAGTGCATGGCATTTTTATTGCGTTGTCTTATTTTCTCTCTCTGCTTTTTTCTAAGTTTGCAAGATAATGTGTGCACATACACAAAATACATCTATAGCCTGGCCAGAGTGACTCAGTTGAACTTTGTCCTGTGCAATGAAAGACTGGTGGTTCAATTTTCAATCAGGGCACATACCTGGATTGTGGGCTTGATCCTCAGTCTAGGAGTGTACAGAAAGCAACCAATCAATGTATCTCTCTCACATAGGGTGCTCTCTCTCTCTCTCTCTCTCTGAACATTTCTTCAGGTAAGGATTTTAAAAAATACATCTATGCAAATATACATGTATACATGCTATTTTATTTTAAGTAATCACATATAAATTGACATAAGCTACTATAAATTACTATGATTATGCACACCTTTTTTGTCTCCATCATTGGCCAACTTAAAATTTTCTGTGGCTTTGAATCCCATTACTAACAATTTCTCACTGCCACCTACCTAGCCCTTTCTTCATGATTACCCTCCAGCTCCGTGAGAAACTGGAGACTCCAGCCTCCCTTTCCTCTGTCATCTCCGTAAAACTTGCTGGCTTTTTCTACTCCTGGTTCCTGGCTGGAAACGTCCTATTACAAAGTTTTAGCATACCCTTCTCCATCATGTCCTCATATCCCATTTTTCATTCTTACTCTAAATGCCTTCCTAGGATTAAAAGTTTAGTACCTGAATTTTAAAGCTAGAACACCACATTTACTGCTTCATGGACTCTGTTCTTTTGAATCCATTTATCAATTATTATCTGTACCACTGTTTCAAAGTTTTTAAATACTATCTAATATTGGTATGCTTTTTACATATCCACTCTGCAAACCTGGATGCTAAACTCTTAAGTGCCATTATTTATCACCTAATGCATCAAAGTTCCTCATTTCTGGCAATGCCCTGTGTACAGATCAGTACTTTACTGCTTCTCACACATAGACGATAACTGTGCCATCGTTCTTTACATTTTTGTGTTGGGCTGGTCTCAAAGTATAATTAATTAAATAATAACTTTAATTGATGCTATGTAATCTGGTAACTAAATTCTGCTGCTGCTACTTTATTTAGATATTTTACATTCTAATCAATTTTACATATTTTATATTACATGCTAATCAATAAGCATTAAATATCTTACTCGGTTAATCATGTTTATTATACCTAGTTTATCCTTTTAACATGCCTAGCAGGAAAATGGGCCTGTCACTTGAGATAAAGATATCAAAGCAATATTCTGCTAGTGAGTCTGTTGGTTTGGTGAAGTGGGTTTTTTGCTCATTTTCTAAGGAGAATGAGAAGTTAACATAACTTGCTTCTTTTTTTTTTATCACTACATTTTTCTTAATGCCTGATATATGAGAACTCCAAATTTGTTGAATAAATGAGTAAATGAATAAGAAACTGAAATTCAATTCAAATATTCAGACTAAGCATAACTGAAGTGCTTTGACAAATCACAATTGTGGATGAGTTTCTGGAGTTTAATTCAATTAGAAAAAGACAAATTATATGTACTAGAGAATAAATGAGCCTTTCTTATGTATGTTAGTATGAACTTTCACTGTAGTTTCTCATAAACATCCATGGGCAATTTTAATATTCCTGCTATTTTAAGGATTGTACCCTCTTCATAGCATTGGTCATTGGGATCAACCATAAAAGCTATAAGTGGTAGGTATCATTTTGGCTTTTAAGGCTATCTTTGTGGAGAAATTATCTTCTTACCTACAATGGTATTCCTTACTATTATTAATTCTAAAGCTGATAATTATACCAGGTTCATCATGAGCCATTGGTTATACTAAGTGTATTATTCTTTCTTAATTGTCCAACTGAATTGCAAAGTAGATCTTGATCAAGACAGCAATTATTTCAAGTAATACTTGTGTTTGCAGATTTCATGTTACACATGTTCCCAGTACCTTACTAGTATATGTCCCAATTCAAATCTCACACTCATCTTTTTGTTCTAATTTATTAAGTGCTTATCAAAACATAAAATATGTGAAATAAATGAGATGTAATTTTACATATAATTATTACTATATAATTAGTTGCATTTATTTTTATCTTCAAGTTCTCTTTCTCTCCTTCCCCATGCCAGAACAAATTTGTGTCATTTTTACTTTATATTATCTAATATATACTTGTAAGTATGGTCTCTTTTCATAAGTTTTTTTTTGTTTTTCAACTTAGGACAATTTTTTGAGGGGGAGTCTTTTTCTTCAGTAATCATAACTAATTTTTATGCACTACTCTCATTTATTTTTCTCATTTAGTCCTAGGTATTATTATCTAATTTTATAAATTAGCATAAGCAAGGCTCAGGAAAGCTACATAGCTTGTCTTAGGTAAAGCAGCCAGAGTCTCTCTAGACTTGATTCCAAAGTTTCCTGCTCTTTATTCTATTCCAGCGTTTCATAGATGCTTACTGATTTATGTAGTTGTTCTTAAATGTTTGACAAGATTTCATGCCAATAAATAAGTTTAACTCACTGCTGCTATGTGTTAACTTTTGTGAAAAATATTTTTGAAAAGTATTGATTTTCTTTAGTTGTTTTACTCATTTGATGTGTTTTTACCATGTAGATGAATTATGGTAGTCACTGTCTCTGAGTGGTTGGCCATGCAGAATGCTGGGAAATGAGAGAATCAGCTATCATAATGACACCCATGAATCTAGATCTTAGGAAGTGGCACTACTGTTGTATAAAATAAGGCCAAAAATTATTGATTATTGTTACTTATATCATGAGTTAGCCAGTGGACAGGATGTCTTGTTATTGGGTCCTCTTTAAAGATCGCATTGATAGAATCTTACAAATGTAATCTTGGAAAATTATAGGTGCTCTATAGACCATAGATGTGTCAGACTGGAAAAGATCTTTAAAGCTAAAACATGTTATCCCTGTATTCTAAAATACCACACCTTGTCTTGGATATAAAATGGAATTTTATTTGTCTCCTTAAGTTAATCAGCACATTCTCTGGAAGGGGAAAATTCTGGTCAATGAGTAAACAAATCCTTGGTACTATGTTCTGGTTATTGGCATCTAAGTATCATTTGTTTCTTTAACAAAAAACAAAAACAACAAAAAGACACATATAATCTGTTTTATTTTTTTACCAAAAAATATGGAAGTTACATATAATTTCAATAGTACAAGTAAAGATTCTGATTATTACAGGCCCATCAGGATTCTTGGAAGATTTTGTTGCAAGTGAGAAGAGATGTGAACTGATTCTGTGGTAAGCATTATTTAGTGTGTAAATATGAAACAATTATTTTTATTCAAAATGAGGTTGACTTGTACTATGCAGTCGTGAGTCTTTTTCTAACAGTAGAATAAGAACCCCACTTTTGTCTGGCAGCTTAATTTGAATTCTTGAGATTTCTTTTCAGACTTAGTAAGCTGAAAAAAAACCTTATGCTTCTATAAATGTAAATGACAAGACTGATGTATTTTAAAGAGGATTGTCATAGCATAATGATATGTGTGTATTTGCGCATGTGTGCATATGTATATATGTGTCAGTATGGGTGCATAATGTATTCTTTCTTCTTTAAAAATGGCCAGGAACTATTAGTCATTTTTGAGCACATGCCAAGAACAAAATAAATCACAGTTAAAAGAAATAGTTTTTATTCTTTTGGAAAGTTAAGGCAAGTGTCTGAATATAGGACCTGTAATAGAATTGCTTTCTGCAGCAGAATTATAGCATAATTACTGGGGGGACATATATATTTTTTACTACTCTGTCAGAACTTTCTACTATTTTTTATCCCTTAGAAAATTTTACTGCACTGAACTCATAACAGAGGTCACGGTTCACATTCCAACAAATAAATAAGTATAAAAGTAATAATATTAAGTCCTAGCCTGTGTGGCTCAGTTGATTGGAGCATCACCCTGTAAACAAAAAGGTAGGTTTGACTCCCAGTCAGTGCACATACTCAGGTTGCAAGTTCTATCCTCAGTCAGAACACATGTAGGAGGAAACTGATCGATGTTTCTCTCTCTCTCTTCCTCTCTCTCTCTCTCCTACCCTCTTCTCTCTCTCTCTCTCTCTCTCTCCCTCTCTGTCTCTCTCTCTCTGTCTCCCTTCCCTCCCTAATTCCTTCTCTTTCTCTCTCTGGAATCAATTTTTAAAAAGTAATATGTAATATTAAATAGAAAATCTTGTGGCGATATTCTATAGGGTAATGTAGAACTATCCTTAAATCTTACTTTAGTTATGCTGATTCATTACCCAACCTACTCAAGAGTCAATTAAAGAATTCAATAGTGTACAGTGCAAAACTACTCCTATAAAAAAAAACTCTTTATTTTTAGTTATAGGTTCAAAGAATCTTCTGGATCTTTATATTTCCTAGTATTTTCAATGGAGCAAAGTGGATAAATATGCCTATCCAATCTTAGTATTTGTAGTTGAAAAGAAGAATGGTTAGTATTAAAATATAGTTCATTATAGATTTCAAGCAAAATTTATTTCAAAGAACCATTTACCATCCAAGAGGCAAATGCCATTATAAAGAATCAATTATATCTTCATTAACTATTTAATAATAGAGGCATTGCTCATCTATATTCCTACATTTAGTGTTCAATTTATACCATTCTTATAATTTGTATAGAGTAGGGAGAAGGTTGAAATATTTTCTAGCTATATATAAAATATACACAAGTTCTACAATTCTAGCACAGTATGATAACTATTACACCTTCAAATTTCTCAATATAATTATGTATTCTATTATACTATTATGAAATATTATGTGTATGAATACATATAACATATATATTCAGTTTGTAAAGGGTAATTAATAAAACTCAAGATGCCACTACTTATCTTCAAAACCAGTGCAACCATTGCTGCTGCCTGACCTTTTTTTTTTAAATTTCCTTATTAAGTTATTAAATACTAGAAGCCCAGTGAACAAAAATTTGTTCACTTAGGGGGAAGGGGGGGTCCCTCAGCCCGACCTGTGCCCTCTCGCAGTCTGAGACCCCTCGGGAGATAACGACCTGCTGCTGGCTTAGGCCTGTTCCCGGGTGGCAGAGGGCAGACCCAATCCCTAGGTGCAGCCCCTGGTTGGGCTCAGAGCAGGGCCGATCAGGGGGTTGGGACACCGCACCCTGTCACACACAGAGCCACAGGGCGATCAGGGGGTTTGGCGCTGCCCCCTGTCACACTGATCCCAGTGCTAGGAGGCCTCTTGGCCCCGCTAATCCTGGTGCTGGGAGGCATATTACCCTATATCGTAAATAGGATAGAGGCCTGGTGCATGGGTGGGGGCCAGCTGGTTTGCCCTGAAGGGTGTCCTGGATCAGGGTGGGGGTCCCCACTGGGGTGCCTGGCCAGCCTGGGTGAGGGGATGCTGGCTGTTTGCAGCTGGTCACACACCCTTCAGGATGGGGGTTCCGACTGGGGTGCCTGGCCAGTCTGCGTGAGGGGCTGAGGGCTGTTTTCAGGCTGGAAGGTGACTGAAGCTCCCAACTGCTCCTTTTTTTCTTTTTTTTTTAAATTCTGGGCCAGCTTTAGCTCTGGGTCCAGCTCTGAGGCCTCTGCTGCTGAAAGCAGGTATCTGGTTTGTTTGGGTTCTATTGTCGAAACACTGTATCACCTCCAGCTATGAGATCCCGGTGGGCTGAAAGCAGGTTTCTGGGGTTTTGTTTAGCTTCTATATTTGTAACAATGTTTCAAACTGCAAGCTCAGAGGCCAGCAAGGCAGGCGTGGAATGTTGGAGTCCTCTGTCACTGAAGCAAGCAAGCCTCATGTTAGTTTCAAGCTGCCTGGCTGCCGGCCGCCATTTTGGCTGGCAGTTAATTTGCATATTGCCCTGATTAGCCAATGGGAAGGGTAGTGGACGTCACTAATTACCATGTCTCTCTTTTATGAGATAGGAAGTGTGCTTATCCCCACATAACCCCCCTACCTCCCCACTCATGCCCTCACCCCCTGTTACCTGTGTCCATTGGTTAGGTCTATATGCATGTATATAAGTCCTTTGGTTGATCTCTCCCCCTTACCCCCACCCTCCCCTACCTTCCCGCTGAGGTTTGATGGTCTGATTGATGTTTCTCTATCTCTGGATCTGTTTTTGTTCATCAGTTTATGCTGTTCATTATATCCCACATATGAATGAGATCGTGATATTTATCTTTCTCTGACTGGCTTATTTTGCTTAGCATAAGGCTCTCCATTCCATCCATGCTGTTGCAATTAGTAAAAGTTCCTTCTTTATTACATCAGTGTAGTATTCCATTGTGTAGATGTACCACCATTTTCTATTCTACTCATCTGCCAATGGGCACTTAGGCTGTTTCCAAATATTAGCTATTGTAAATTGTGTTGCTATGAACATAGGGGTGCATATATCCTTTCTAATTGGTATTTCTAGTTCCTTTGAATATATTCCTAGAAGTGGGATCACTAGATCAAATAAGAGTTCCATTTTTAGTTTTTTGAGGAAACTCCATACTGTTCTCCACAGTGGCTGCACCAGTCTGCATTCCCACCAGCAGTGCAAGAGGGTTCCTTTTTCTCTGCATCCTCTGCAGCACTTGTTGTTTGTTGATGATAGCCATCCTGACAGGTGTGAGATGGTACCTCATTGTTGTTTTGATTTGGATCTCTTGGATGATTAGTGACTTTGAGCATGTTTTCATATGTCTCTTGGCCTTCCTTCTGTCTTCTTTCGAAAAGTATTTCTTTAAATCTGTGTCCCATATTTTATTGGGTTGTTTTATCTCCCTTTTGTTAAGTTGTATGAGTTCCCTGTAAATGTTGGAGATTAAACCCTTATCAGTGATAACATTGGCAAATATGTTCTCCTATGCAGTGGGTTTTCTTGTTTTGTTGATGGTTTCTTTTGCTGTGCAAAAGCTTTTTATTTTGATGTAGTCCCATTTGTTTATTTTCTCTTTAGTTTCCATTGTCCTAGGAGCTGTATCGGTGCAGAAATTCCTTCAGCATATGTCTGATATTTTGCTGCCTGTGGATTCTTCTAGTATTTTTATGGTTTCCTGTCTTAAGTTTAAGTCCTTTCATTCTAGAATCAGTCAGTATGTTGACGTTTCTGGTTCTCCTTCTCTCATATTTCTCCCTAATTTTATTTACCTGGATATATTAGGGATTTACAAATTTTGAAAGCTCATTTCTTTATGTAATGACCTTCTTTATGCGTAGGTATTAATTTTTGTCTTAAAGCTCACCTTTAAGGTTTTTATGTAGCTTAAGTTTGCTCAAGGCATTTTCCCCGAGTATTTCACCTTTTTGTAATTTTTATTTGCCCTTGTTTTAACTATACTATTGTGTATGACATGTGACTGGATTTTATTTTAATAAGGCCTGTGTGAAATTATATTAAATTGAACATGTTAGTTTATTGACTTTGATTATAGATGCACTTGGGTTTGTTCTGCCATCCTGCTTCTTTTCTGGTCTAGCTTTTACTATATCAACTTCCTCCCTATTGTCCTGACTTCTTTTGATTTTTGAATTAAGTTTTATTTTCCTTTCTTCCTTGTTCTTTTAATGCTTTAGAAGTTATTTACTTGATTCTATTATTTCAGTGGTTATTCTAGAAATTTTATCAGGACGATTTAACTTAGCATTAGAAATCATTACTCCAACTTTATAGAATAAATTGCCCAAAGTAAGATTCTAGAATCAGAAAATATGAGTGTCTTATGGCTTTAAAAATATACTGCTAAGTTGTTATCCAAATAAGTTATATCACTTTATACTATAATTTGAAATCTATAAATGTATGCTTTTTTCACATTATTGTGGTCGTTGAGTATTGTTATATTTATTTTTATGCTAATTCAATGTTTTTTATTGCTAATATTTTTCATACATTGTGTAAGTAATATCATGTGTGAGGGTTTGGGGAGGGCAATTTAGCTATCTAATTACCAAATTTTATGTGCTCATTATGAAAATAAATCATTTATTTGAGGCTAGTAATTTTCTATATAACAGTTTTGGCTTATTGATTAATTTATCCTGAAAATGTACTACATCACATTGATCACACTTTTATTATAGAATCTACTATTTCAGCAAATATTTGTGTGTCTTTTTCTTTCTAGATTGAATATTATATTAAAAACTCTACTTATATTACCTAACCAGATGTTCATGAGAGTAATTTTAAACATCAGATATAGAGATCATGTTTCAGCTGCCAGCACTATCTTTTAGGAACTATACATCATGCTAGATTATTGTTATATTTTAATGATGGCCTCCAAAGGAAAGTGGATGTGTTTAGTAAGTGTCCTATATTTAACCAGAAAATAATATTTTTAACTGTTTTGTTATATTGTATATTACCTTATTGAATGAACTTGAGTAAGGCTTGAAAGACATTTTTCATGTCCCTCTCATCCCTTGAAGTTTTCTGTAATTTGTAGGTGCTTCTTGAGTATACATTTCCATTAAATTCAATCATTTATACAAAAAAAAAATCTCCTACCAAATAGCAACTACTATCCTAAGTATGAGGAATTAGAATTTAATTAACGTATGATCTTATATCTGTTCATATTGTCTTACAGTTGCTTCTGGAAATGTCTGTTTCTATTTAGTCAATTTATTGATTTATTGAGATATGACTATATAATGTTACTAGAGGCCTGGTGCACAAAAATTCATGGCCTGGGTGGGGGGGTCCCTCAGCACGACCTGTGCCCTCTGGGGGGATGACCACCTGCTGGCTTAGGCCTGTTCTCTGGGGGATTGGGCCTAAGCTGGCAGTCAGACATCCCTCTGGCAGCCCGGAAGCCTTTGGGGGATGTTCACTTGCCAGCGGGGACCAGGCCTAAGCTGCAGTCAGACATCCTTAGCACTGCTGAGGAGGTGGGAGAGGCTTGCGCCATCTGTGCTGTGCTGGCAGCTGGCAGCCTGGCTTGTGGCTGAGCAGAACTCCCACTGTGGGAGGGCACTGACCACCAGGGGGCAGCTCCTGCATTGAGCATCTGCCCCCTGGTGGTCAGTGTGGTGTCCT
>NW_006290553.1:261739-267158 GCF_000327345.1 Myotis davidii
GCCTGGGTGAGGGTCTGATGGCTGTTTGCAGGATGGTCATAGCCCCTTCAGGGTGGGGTTCCCCACTGGGGTACCTGGCCAGCCTGGGTGAGGGGCTAATGGCTGTCTGCAGGCTGTCCAAGCCCCCAAACAGGACCCTCAGCCCATGAGGGTGTGGCCATCCTGGGTGAGAGGCTGATGGCTGCTTGCAGGGTGGCCACGGCCCCCAGCCACCCAAGCTCCCAGTGGATGCCAGCTGGAAGCAGGTATCTGGGATTTATTTATCTTCTATAATTGAAGCTTTGTTGCCTTGAGTGGAGGACACAGCCAGCCAGGGCAGGCAGGAAGCTTAGCTTCCTCCATCGCTTTTGCAACCAAGCCTCCTGCTTGCTCCAGCTCCGTGGCTGCTGGCTGCCATCTTAGTTGGGTTAATTTGCATATGCTTACTCTGATTGCCTGGTGGGCATGGCTTAGGGCAGAGTGGAGGTGCAGTCAATTTGCATGTTTCTCTTTTATTGGATTAGAATATGTAGTGGGCCCATTTTGATATTTACTTATTTATATTTTAAATAGTTATTTTTAATAATGTAACAAATTCCCATGAAATCATCACCCCACAAAAGAAAAACCACAAAAAACAAACTAAGATATTGTCAATAATCCATTTCTTACCACCTGAATTTGCTACCCCAATAACTCACATCCTGACTTCTCCTTATCCAGGTCAACCATTATCCTAAATCCCTTGTTATTTGATCCTTGTTTAAAGTTTGTTTTCTCCAGGAGCTTCTGCCACCCCATTATTATTTGTGGAAGAAATGCATCATAGCTGCTTTAACTCTTTCCTTTTCAGACACTTTCTATTGTCTAGCCACCTAAGTTTGACTCAAAAAGACACTTCCACAGAGATGACTTGAGAATGAGGGACCATGCATTCTGCAGTTTTCCCAATGGTAATTTATACCATGTATTCCTAGTGATTAGTTTATCAATGCACTATTGCACAACTTGGTGACATTTATGCTGTCTGTTTATAAAGGAAAAGTCACTTTTGAAGGAGCTTAATTTTATTGGTTTACTGACTAATTGGCTTTCTGATGAAAATGCTACATAAATATTACAACTTGTGATAATATTATGAAAGGTAGTTGTGTTTGGTATTTCAGTATAAATGCATAAGATGAATTTTATGTGCCAGGACAAGTAAATCTATAACCATAAAGTGAAAAGAAAGTGAACGTAGGAAAACTTCATGAATAACTGAAAATTGAAACTTATAATCTTTTTGCTCTTACTCGCCAATGTCTAATATAAAATTCTGTCAACTAGTGGCATGTCTTTTTTTTTTTAAATCTAGGAGAGTTACCTCTTTGACAAAACAAGCAAGTTTTTCAAGAATAAAGAAAATTAATTATTGGATGCAAAATGCAGAGAAAATTACAAAAATACAAAAGGATCATTTCAAGGTGTCTTAAATAGGAGAAAAATTTTCACAAATCACATAACTGTTGAGAATGTTAAACAGTGGAATACACAGTATTATGATAAAAAAGAAATCATTTATAAGTTGATAGTGTTAGAAATCACACAATCTAAGTAAATGACATAAAATATATAAGGTTAATTATTATCATATATTTTACATACATTTAAATAAACTATTCACTTATGGAGACTAAATCAGTGTGTCTATATTTATAGGAGTGAGAACTGTTGATCACTTTTTCTTCTGTTTATCATGAAAAGCCTATAAGAAAATAGAAGAGTTTTTTTCCCTTAATTTATTCATTTATTGACTTTGTGAGCCATTAGATGGGCGAGAACAGGTGCAATGATATCATACTAATAGAGCACCAGCAAGGATGGAGAGTGGTAACACATTTTTGAAATATTAGACCTAAATGATAATTCACCTATTCTTTTACTTATGGAGGAAGTTCATAATTATCAATATATCTTGGTTCGAGGTTGAAAAGCATAGTAAAAAATGTGCATACTTTTCCAGCACAGCTATCTCTGTGTGCACATTTTCAGGTATGCTGTTTGGCTCAACTCTGCATGAGCAGGCAACCAACACTTGGTGATACAGACTCACTAATTACAGGGCAACAGCAATTGATTAAAATGTGAGCATGTGATTAAAGATTTTCTTTGAACTATTGGGAAGAAACAGGTTCTCGCCCACCTCTACCGCTCTCCTCTGACAGGTTATTGAGAGGATAGAATTGCAACTATTACTAACTTAAAAGGAGAGTTTGGCTTGAGAATGGAGCCCAAAATGAAGGAAACAGGTCTGAGATATGGAGAAGGCTTGATCAAGTTACAGGGAATTATTTGGGGCAATGGATTTATTTGTAATTGAAGGTACATTTGTTATGAACTTTTAGTAATTTTTGTTTTCTTTAGCCTTCTTCAATATGGTATTTTGTCACTTGAAAGGGAAAGAATCCTAAGTACAAAGCATAATGTGGCAATTAGGAGCCTAGATTCTGATGTCAGGCTGAATAGACTTAAATCCTACCCCATTATTTGCTTATCACACAGCCTAGTACAAGTTTCTTGATGCCTCTGTGCCTCAGTTTCATCATCTATGAAGAACGGCAATGGTACTTACCTCAGAAGGTTGTTGTGATGGTTAAAAAGGAGGATATAAGTAAATTATAATATCTGTAAATTAAATATATGTAAAACAACTCGGTATAACTGGCATATGTTAAGGACTCAATGTTGATTTTTTAAAAATTTTTATCTTTGTTATCATTCATGGTTTATAGATGAATTGTTGCTCATGAAAAACTTCATTTAAATCTGCAAGAGTACCCACAAATGCAAAAACACATTTCAGAGTAGAATAAGATAGAATAAAATGGGAATCCATTCACTACAATTTCAAATGTAAACTTTAAAAAAATATTTCAAGTTCTGAGTAGTTCAAGTAATTTGCATCTACTACTCCTCAGCTAGGTATTCCATTCCCAATGTCTGTTAAGGAGGTAAAAATTGACCTAGAAAGTTGTTTAAAGCGGAGAGGGTTGTCCAAAAGCATAGATTATTTTGAGAGTTTACGGAAGATGCTTTTAATTTATTTTCTCTCAGGCATGCAACAGAAGGCTGTGCATAGCTTTCCATGAAAATCTCTTAATAATTTCTGCATCTGTATTTGATCGAAATGCACAGATGTCAGGCTGCCAAACAGTTGCTGCCATTTAATGAATAAATGCAAAGTAGAATGTTTTAAAAAATCAGTAAAGAGAATTAGTAGAATATGAAACTGATGAGATGTGGAATCTGACTGATTATTCAAGCCATGTATCATATAGTCTGCTAGAAATAGTTTGTTGAATGGTTTTAATTAACATTTATCTTAATGGTAGTCCTAAAGTAATCATTTGAAATAATTGAAATATTCTGTTTTATTTATTAAAAGCATGGTTCTCTAAAGATGGCAATTTTCTATGGTATCAAAAATGTAGTGAAGTACTCATTTATGGGAGTGAGGCTATAGATCTGCAATTTTCTATATGGAC
The DNA here is from genome assembly GCF_000327345.1 of Myotis davidii. Classification (NCBI taxonomy): domain Eukaryota; kingdom Metazoa; phylum Chordata; class Mammalia; order Chiroptera; family Vespertilionidae; genus Myotis; species Myotis davidii. The sequence goes on from NW_006290553.1 coordinate 265,246, forward strand.
CATTTAGAGTGTAGGAAAATTTTCAAGATATCATCAGTAAACATAAGCATATGAGCACTAAGGACATTCAGAAATTTGTGTATCTATCTAGTATGTATTAAAATTATAAGCATTTTATAAAAATTAATTTGATTCTTTTAGATAACTTTAAAATGTAGATATATGTATCCCTATTTTACAAATGAGAAAACTAAGACAAAGAGAAATAAACTAATTTGTTTAAGATCATAGAGCAGGCAAGTGACAGAGTCAGGATTACCAAACAGGGGATCTGGTCTGCACACTTAACCAATACACCCTTCTGCCTCTCATGCTTAGAAATCACATGACAAAGGAATTATCCTAAATTATTTCCTGTTTGTATTTCTCATGTCTCATGTTCCTTTCTTTACTTATCACATTTCAGGGAAACATTGCCTAGGACCGTGGTTGGCAAACCATGGCTCGCGAGCCACATGCAGCTCTTTGGCCCCTTGAGTGTGGCTCTTCCACAAAACACCACATGCGGGCACACACGTAGTACAGTGCAACTGAAACTTCGTGGCCCATGTGCAGAAGTCGGTATTTTGTGGAAGAGCCACACTCAAGGGGCCAAAGAGCCGCATGTGGCTCGCGAGCCGCGGTTTGTTGAGGCGCAGTTTGCTGACCACTGACTAGGAAGATAAAATGTGATCACCAAAGTTGATGTCATTTGTGTGTTAATTTAAAGCATTTTCACTGTTCTTCTCCTCTAAAATCTCTTACATCTAATTTCTCTTTCAAACATATACTCCAACTTAGTCAACTCAGCCAGGTTTTTTACTTAAAAAAATAAGTTTTGCAATATCCATCTCCAAAGTGAATTGTCCGCAACAGGTGTATACTTTACATTATTTAAAAATATTTTCACATTTAAAAATTAGATCTTAAGTGTCTCAAGAATGAAGATACAATATTAGTTTATAAATTAGATGGGAAATAGTGTCTACCAGTTTGTTCACATACATATGTTGCTTTGTTTATATCACATACCAAATTTTAAATGTCTACATGATGAGTTCTTTATATTAAATTCTGCTCATGCTAATTATATTTATTCTCCACTCAATGCCTATTTAATAAGGAATTGTTATTGACTTAAGTATTTAAAAAGTGGGAAAATTTCCCAATGGAGTAAATTTTTCAGGATGGAACATAGAAATTCTCCCTTTAACTTATTTGTTTGTTGACCCAGAGGTCTATGGGATCCCAAGGTAACTTGCTGGCCTTTTTGGGTTCTTGTTTTCTTGTCTTAAAACTCCTGCAGTAAGATATTTTTTATCCTAAGATAATTTAAATTACAGATTATAAAAATGGGAGGTAGATAAACTAATACAAAGTTATACATTAATTATATCTCAATATAAAAATAGGTATATTTATAAATAAAAATATCCTATCTTATAAAAGAGAAACATGGTAATTAGCCATACCTCCACTACCCCTCCCATTGGCTAATCAGGGCGATATGCAAATTAACTTCCAGACAGGATGGCAGCCGGCAGCCAGGCAGCTTGAAGCGAACATGACGGAGGACTAAAACGTTCCCCGCCTGCAGCTGCCGGCCACTGAGCTTGCAGTTTGAAATATTGTTACAAATATAGAAGCTAAACAAAACCCCAGAAACCTGCTTTCAGCCAGCCAGGATCTCGGAGCTGGAGTTGAAACAGTGTTTCGATTATAGAACCCAAACAAACCAGATACCTGCTTTAAGCATCAGAGGCCTAAGAACTGGAGCCAAGCCTCAGAGCTAAAGTTGGCCCAGAATAAAAAAAAAAAGAAAAGAAAAAAGGAGCAGTTGGGAGCTTCTGTCACCCGCCAGCCTGAAAACAGCCCTCAGCCCCTCACCCAGACTGGCCAGACACCCCAGTGGGGATCCCCACCCTGAACGGTGT